>NW_009660184.1:1485783-1506611 GCF_000708025.1 Charadrius vociferus | reverse complement strand
CCTGCTCTCGGGGTCTTCACAATTGTAAAATCCCTCTTCTTCTGGAACCAAAAGGACAGTCTGTAAAACCTGTTTGGGGGGAGAAGGATGGGGGTTTTTTAGGTCTCAGCTTTAAATTACGTGTGGCTGCTGATCTTGTTATTGCTGAGCAGATGCTGGGTATTTCAGATTTGTTGTAAATCTGTTGGAAATAATGAAAGGGGCTCGTTACAGCCCTGTAAAAGAGGGAGGAAAAGGAGAGGGAGAAGAGGTGTTTGTTTCTATGCTCTAAATCACTTAAATTGCACTCTCCAAGGATGCATCTCCTGATGTGTTACAGCCAGGGAGGGATAAAGTTGGGTCTCAGCAGCGACAGCAGTAACTAAGTTCTATGTTATAACATTCTTTGCATAACTCAGTTTTCCAAAGAGATTTTGTGTGTGTATTCGAGATATTATAGCCTCTGTGGTACAGGATGTGTGAATCAGCCCAGTTTAGCTTAAAAAATACTCGAGTTTCTGCTCACAGGACAAGTTACACTGATGTGAACTGGGAACCGACAGAATGCTTTGGGGCTATTTTATAAAATGGCAGAATCAAGGTTTTGCTGTTCTCTCGTCCCTTCTGAAAAATCCTGCTTTTGCTCTGTTAGCGTAATTTCCATTTGTTCCAATGTATAGGTATCACTTATACAGCTCAGTTGATTGGAATTCCTGGTCTGAAGAAGATCTTGCTGTCTGATTTAAAAGGTTTCAGTAGTTGGTGAACTTTATTCATCACTTAATTCACCTTTAATGTTAGAATTGATCAGTTTAAATACAGTACCTTGAGAATATAACTCAATTTTCATAGATCAGGTCTTCAGTAGGGTTTTATGCAAACACTATCAGCCTTTGTTTTAGAGGTAACCATGCAAAATCTATTTTTATTCTGAGGCTTCAAAGTACATATATTTGTTAATATGTATCCATGCCAAAACACATTAAATAAATGTTAGTGCCCAGTAAATACTGCATCAAGTGGAAGCTGTTACTCTCCTGCCGGTTGGTTGCTGTTGAGCTTTGTGCTTGAGAGATGGCTGACGTTTTTATCAGTGGGAGGAAGAGGAGGAACTTCTCAAGCGGTACCTAAGCCTTACTAGAGAAGTTTGTGTACAGTAGTATTACAGCTAGAGGCGGCTTAATTGATTCCACATTTTTGCTATTCCATCTTGTCCCTTCCTTCAATTTTTATCCCATCTGTGACAGTTTCAATAATACTCAGTGGGAGACAAAATGATGGCGTTTGCTAGGCCCACTCTTAGTCACTTACCAACTGAGTTCAGAACTACTATTTCATAAAATTTCTGTTCCTACAAATGTGTTTCTAATTTTCTGGTCAGTCTCCTGTTCTGCTCCACTCCAGCTGTCCTTGGCCTTCCCCTTCCTTTCTACCCTGTCCCCCTAAGGATCTGGAACGAGGGCCGGGCACGCTGTGTGGTTGGTGAAGAGATGTTCTCGAAGGCACGAATGGTTCAAATATCTTACACCTTGAAAATACAGGAGGGGACAGTCTCTGCACCCAGATGCAAGGTGGGTAGGACCCTGGAGGGGAGGAGATACAGCTGGATGATTGCTACTGAAAATGCACTGTAAGACGAGAGAATAAAAAAAAGAAGAGCGCCCATGGATCAGAGCAGTACTGAATGTGAACACTACTGTCTACCAGTCTACACGACCTCTAAAGTGGAAAGAAATTAAAATACCTTGTCATTTTAAACACACAATGGCGCAGGGACGTGCAGAGGCATGAAGGGCTCCTCTGTGGTCAAGGCTGAAGAGATGCTTATAGCTCCATGTATGCGGCACTCCATTCTTCTACAAGCAACGAGACAATACATTTATGTGCTGTGTATCAAGAGCGCATGGTTTTCTCTGGTGGAGCTGTAGAATGTGGTTCAAAACCAGCAGCTTTGATAAATAACAAAAAATATGAATTTATAGTAATAGTAATATAAACGGTTCCTATGGAGAAGAAAGCCTTAACTGTGCCAACCTAACCAATTAGAGAATTTTGCTTCACGGTGGGATGACATGTGCCATGGTTTACGTACTTAAAATAAGACTGGAGGAGACCCCCTAGATCATCACGTCCCACTCAGTCCCATCACAGTCACCACACAGCATGTTTATCAAGCCTTATATTTAGTTTCTTGTCTTCCTTTGCTACTGGAAGCCTGTTCCAGGTCCTCACCCTGCTGATAGCTAGAAATCCAAATAAAAAGCTTACTCTTAGCCAGTTTATACCCACTTGTTTTTGTGTCAGTGCCGCTTGTTGGCTAAAACCCAGTAAGCATTCGGCTGTCAGGAGGGATGCACAGAGAGTAGTCTTGGATTAATAGATCAGAGTGCTCCAGGAACCTTTTGCGGTGTGCAGGGCTGGTAGGAATCGCAGAGCTTCAATATATCTGAAACAGTAACTGGTTTTCAGAGGCAGGCCCTAATGCTGCACATCCTTTTGTTCAAAGTTTTGCTGATTTTAGCGGGGATTCTGTTCATAGGTGGTCTGCAATAGTTACGTTTGTATTTTGTCGATGATTATTTGGTAGGCAAGGAGGGCATTTTGTTTTGTTCTGTATATGCACAGACTCTATTGCAAAGGGAAAAACCACCTGAGGAAGGAGGAATCTCTAAATTGTCATTTTGGTTGCCTAATAGAATGATCAGCACGGGCATTTGCCTTTGAAATAAATAAACAGTTTATTTTCTTTCTCCAAATTGCTGCTCTTTATGAAGGCGGCTCACTTGTTCCTTAACTGTCGTAAAAGATAAGAAGTTGTTAGTTATTGAGAGGAAATGTTACTTATCTGTCTGTCCTGATTGATGGGTCAACCGCAAATATTATTTTTGTCCAATTAGAACCAGAGGAAAAAGGGTGGATCGTTCCTGTTAAAGGCACTTCAATTTTTCGAAGATGCTTAAGCCATCTAAATGTACAAACTTTTTTTTCCAGGCAGATGCAAAAATAAGATTGACATCAGCATCCTGGCACTTCATACTTTATTTCTGGGCTCTCTAAATTTCACTTTTCAAGACAACTAGGCAGATCTCACTGCTAATTAAAAAATCATTAGAATTAAAACACTGCAGTAGGAAAAATAACAGGAAAGAAAATAAGTTGACTGCTCAGTGGATTTGTAATACTGAAACAGGTTTCATTTTTCTCTTACAATATGAAATTGCTACACCCACAAAAACACTGTAATTTAGTGTGTTCTTCTGTTAGTAATCACATCTCCCCTCATCAAGTGGAGTCTAGAAACCTGTTACGTAAAGAAAACCAATGCAAATGGTCATGTCAGAGTGGATCTAATCATTATTTTTATTACAGTAAAGTTTCACAGCCTTGCTGTGGAGGGTATTACACACACAAGTACCCAGAAAAGTCACATCCCAAAGAGCCCACACCTGAAATGCTAACTCTGCTTTCATGACTGATGACTTTTTCACAACCTTTGGTAACTAGCCGAGTGCTTCAATAGCTACCTAAAAACATGGGGTAAAGTACTAAAGCCCTTTTAATTCAACACAAGGTCAAGCATTATTTATGTGTAAGAATGAAATGCAGAGTGCTCTTGTGCACTTTACAAGTAGCATGATAAGAACTTGACAATGACCTCTGGGTTTATAGTAGAGATGGAATAACCTTGTCATCTGTTTGTAGTCTCGAGTCTAATTTGCTGGAGACAAAAGGAAAAGCTTATGTGGATTAGTTTTTAGATTTAATAAGGTAACTGTAAAGAATAATCTGTTAAATTCCTGAACTTGGGAGCATCTGAGAGGACAGCACTCTTCTTCCTCTGTCAGAGAAGGGAAAAAGGTGTCTTTCTCACTAAGAAAATCTTATGGTTCCTCTGGTGGGACATAATACCCAACAACATGCCCTTGTAATTGAGGTTGCAAGTGGTTGTGATCTTTTCAGAGTAGTTGTAGAGAAGAAATTATTCATTTTGTCATGATGAGCTTGTTTCTGAACTGCAGGATTTCTGCTGAAGTTCCTTCAATGCACTTGGGTCCTCTCCAGGGAACACGTTGCTGCAGGGTGCAGTGCTAACAAAATTCTCCAGCAAAGGCTGATGGTCTAATAACTACAAGAACTGATGTAGAGAAGCATGTGAAGGCAGAGAAGGCTGAGAATTTGGTGGCAAAAGGGAATCCTATAGCAAAGCCAAGTAGAGTTTGGAGAATCCCTGCCCAACTTCGGAAAGTGAATCCTTAAACCAAACTACATGGTGGCACCTCCTGGTAACACCAAACAAACAGGTCCTTAGGAAAAGGAGATCAACCCATAAGGAAATATTTGGACTACCGCTTACTAATTCAAACCGTTGGACTTACTTGATGAGCGTAGTGATGTAGTCAAGGAGTAAAAGATGGGGGTTATTCTTGTTTGCAGACAGCATGGAAGTTGTAATGCTGAAGCTGCTGAAAGGAAAGTAGTTTGCCATTTCCTTACATCACTGTTTTTCCATTTGCATTTATTCTTTTTTTTTCCTTAATAAGCCAGTCTTGCTCTGTGCAGTCTGAGCGTTTGCACATTGAGATGTTCTGCTGAAGGATGGGGAGCCAAACACTTAAAGTAATTTATCAAGGCAACCTCGAATACCTACAGTCAGCTAGCACTAGTGCTGAGTCTCCTGATGAGAGTCTGCTCAGAGCATCATGAGTACTGGCTGCTTCCTAAACTACTTACTGAATGAGCTGTTTGATTCTTTAGCAGGAAACCTATTGTTTAATTTGTGGAACTGAGTCATAGAAACTATTTCCTGTCTGAATAAAACCAGCATCCCCGATTATCCCAAATATTGCACCATTTTTCTATTAAAAAGTTTTTACTGACAATCAAATTCAATCTTTTTTTTCCTTTGAAATGTATTTAAAATTGTTAGCTCTGAGTCTCTCATTAAGCATTTTTGTCCAAATAAAAAGTCCTCAAAAGCTCCGGTAGGCATAGCCAAATGGGACTCTGAATTGCATTTCCATCTTACAAAAGACAGTTGGAAAGATAACTGTGTGGGAAGTGATACACTGCAGGGAACAGTCATGCCCTGGCAGTGAGGATGGACCAGATGACCTAATTTCTCTTTTCCATTAGAGCTGTCTCTGATTCCCCAGCTAGTCATGCAAGCACATGACTGACAATAAGGATAAAAAAATATGGAAAACATATCTCCCTGCGTAACAAAGAAAGCCTCCTGTTCTCGATTCCATCACCTTGCAAGCGCTGATTAATTGAACACCATATAGTCTTCTATCTTTATTCTGGTCTTTTAGACGAAACCTTCAGAACTGACTTGCCATCTGCTCTGCCTGGAATTCAGAACTGCGTTCTCAGCTGCATGAGAAGCTCCTTGATGCAGCCGAGGGGTGAATATAAGCAAGATTTGAGAACAGCTCAAAGAAGTTGCAGGGGTAATACACTGTATGCCCTGTTTTAATAATATCCCACACAACTCATGCACAACACGATTCTGGAAGTGCAGCACTGTGCTGACTACTCCTACATTATCATGCCTTGTACACAAATGACATGGGCTTACTGTGCCAACTCACACCAAGGTGTGAAATCACTGCCTGCACAGTTGGTTAAACTGGTATTAGGATGGCTTTTTGCTGCTGTTCCCAAATTGGCCATGACCTGGCTGTTGTGATCCAAAGGATTTTTTTTTTGTTGTTGTTGTTGTTGGCAAGTAGAATCTTCCCTTACCATTTGCCAAATTTTCCTTTCCCATCACTTCGTCAGTCAGCTTCTTGCTGACTGACTGCTCTCCCTCAGCCAGGGAACCTGCGGTCTTGCAATGTCAGATCTTATCTAGAATATTAGGAATTTTGGAATCAGCATTTAGATAATGCACAACACTATCATTGAAGATGCCTTTGAAATATATGTTATTAACACAGCCTCGTGCTGCAGAGTTTGTACATGAGATTTTATTCCCACCTCATGTATCCCGTCCAAATCACTTTCCATTAACATTATTCATGTCATACCTACAAACAAAATCACCCACCAAAGGGCAGAGAATCCTGAATGTAGCATTAAGACAAGAGTAGATTACAAGAATGAACTTAAAAAGACTTGCATCTAGGTGAAGAGAGGTGAGGGGGTACAAGACAAAGAACCTTAAAAAGCAGAATATGCTGACCAAGAAAACACTCTTCTTGTTTTGACGGAAAACAATACGAAACCACCCTATCATCTGAAAGTGGATGTTTACCCTTGAGATTCCTCACAGTCTGATCTGCAAATACGAGACAGATGCTGATCGGGCCAACTGAGACCCAGGAGGAATTTGCCCCTCAGATCCATTTTGGAAGAACTGTTGTAAGTTTTATTTTCTTCTCTGTGAGATAGTGGAGTAGAGTGCTTCTTGCTGGAACTTTATTTTATATACTTCCTACTACTGCAGAAACCTATGGTCTCTGCAGTGCCCAATCTCTCCTGACCTCTTCTTGTGGCTTTTTTTTTTTAATAGTAGTGCCTTTCAGTCTTTTCCTGTAGGTATTTTGTGTTACAGGATGTTGAAAACCTGTTTTGCAGCCCAGATTTATGGACTACATGTTTTGTGGAGCCTTTTGAAGTAGATGTCTACTACACACTTACTTGGATGTCAAAGACTAGACCAGTTCTGTGTCCTTTTGGCACTCATAATCCCCCCTTTTCTCCTCATGTCGGCCAAAGGAAGAGCTCTCTCCACCCTGCCACCTGTGGAGTCAGAGACAAGGACAAGATACAGGGATGTTGACTGTTTTCTATGCCCTGCATTCCTCTTCCTAAAGTATTTTCCTGTGCAGAGCAAACCCAATTTCTAAACAAGACAATGAGAAAAAAAACTTCAATATAAATAAATACATGTGGATTACAAAAATCTTACTGGTAAATAAGAACTCTGATAATGAAGAAAGTTTAGCATTTAGAAATGAAGAATGTCTGACTGCTGAGAGCCCTTTATGGAAGAAATGACCAAAAATTCAAAATTCTACATTTAACAGCATATTTCCTGTCTGTCACTACTTGTTTTTTCCCTTGACTTGTGAAGTTTTTCCATGTTTTCCTTTTCCAAATGCAATAGAGAGATTGTTGCTGTTCAGGGCAACTGCCCCAGAGACCTACCTCACTGAGACAAAAGTAACTAGTAGATGTTTTTTGATTCACTTTTCCTTGCTTTTCTTCCTTGTCACTCAGTTTTCAAATTCACTTGCATCCACCCACTCTCAAAACTTTTATTTGCTATTAGTAATTTATTTACTTGTTTTCATAGAATCATAGAATGGTTAGAGTTGGAAGGGAGCTTAAAGATCATCTAGTTCCAACCCCCCTGCCGTGGGCAGGGACACCTCCCACTAGACCAGGTTGCTCAAAGCCCCATCCAGCCTGGTCTTAAACATTTCCACCGATGGGGCACCCACAGCATCTCCGGACAACCAGAAGTCCAGGGTAGAAAGCTTACTGTGTGCCCTCCTCACCACCCTGAGGATCTTTGTCCCCACCATTTCATGGTCACTACAGCCAAGGCTGCCCTTGGGCTTCACATTCCCCACCAGCTCCTCCTTGCTGGTGAGAACAAGGTCCAGGATGGCACCTCTCCTCATTGGCTCCTCTATCACTTGGAGAAGGAAGTTATCATCGACACATTCCAGGAACCTCCTGCATTGCTTATGCCCTGCTGTGTTGTCCCTCCAACAGATATTGGGTTGGTTGAAGTCCCCCATGAGGACCAGGGCTTGTGAACATGCAGCTGCTCCTATATATCTGTTTTCTTATTTCAAAGATCTTTGGTTTAAAAACACTACACCTTGCTCTTAAACTATGTTACAGCATGAAACATATCAGTCTAAGCCTTATAAATCAGAGCAACCCAAAAGCTATGCTGATTTATACTTGCTGCCAGCGATGTCTGCGCACTGTTTCATTAAATGGGAATTACTGTGGTACAAAGCTCCAGTGGCAGCCTGTCCTCCAGGGCTATGCCTCCTACGCTGACAACCTGCACTGGATACATGCTCTGGAGGACCCCTCTGAGGCCACAGTTATGTGGTCAGTTTAGTCTAACATAAATCCATACTGCCTCTGGCACCTTCTTCTGTCTCATGTGTGGTTGTCCCAGGTGCCTCCCTTAGGCTGGCATCGGGCAGCCTGAATGCAAAACCGAATACAAAGATGGACACCTGTCCTGGTTTGAGCGACACAGGACTAATTTCTCTTCTAGTACTTGGGAAGACTGCATGTTTAGAAGACTCTAGTCTGAAAATATTCACTTTGTAGCCAGCTATGGTGAGTGGGTTTCAAGGTTTCAGTGTTTTTGAGCTCGCCAGGTGCAGGGATGAGGAGGAGCAAGACCCAGGCACTTGACCCAAGCTGGCCAACAGGATTATTTCATACCATGAATGTCATAATCACTTTCAATTAGAAAGTTTGCTGCAAAGTTCGGGCTTTCTCCCTTGATGGCTGCCATCCTGAGAACTCCTTGCCCCGGTGCAGGACCCCTGAGCACTTCCCTTCCTCCCGAAGCCATAGAGCTTGCAGTGTCCCACATTTGCTGTCCACTGCTGGGAGTGCACAGCTTCCTACTGATAGAATGGGCTGAGTATAATCTTTGCATATTCTGTATTGGTATTGGGATCAATATTGGTTCTTTAGTGCTATTAATGTTAATTACCTAATCTTATTCTATTAAATCTGTTTATATTTCATCCCCTGGGTTTCCTTGTTTTTTCCCTGATTCCCCTTCCTGGGGGGGGAGGGAGCATCGAGTGAGAGAATGATTGTCTAAACAACAATAAATTGTTATGGGTTTCTCAAACCATAACAACAGCTTTCACTTATCCCTTCCCCAACCACATGCTGACCCACACACAGCCTGGTTCTGCAATAAGAGAAACACATGGGAGGAGAGACCAGGAGGACTAACCCTCCCCATGGCAATGCACATTATGTTAGACTAATGTGGCCACATAAAAAAACCTGAGTACAAGGACTTTTTGGATGCCCCTATTTGTCAGACTCAAGGCAGGTTTATTTGTCTGGTTTGCGCCGGATTCTGGGTCTGGTCTTGTAATGTTTATGTTGGCTTAAAGTAAGTGATACCAGATTCACTCTCACTAGGGCTGCATGATAAAAGTCTCTTTAGAAGTAATACTTTCCAGTAGTGAAAGCTCCCAAGACTCAAAAGTAAATTGCACAAAAAGAAGAGTTATATATAAAAGACAAAAATTATTATATTCACCAAGGAAGGAACCTTGGTATCTTAGCAGAACCGTCAATCCAAATGACACCCTAGAAGAGCAGTATGGTAAGCAAACCTGTCTTGCTACAATTTTCATGTATTCTGTATGATCCAAATGTCTTCCTACCTTTGTAGTTGGGTTTAGGGTTAAAAAACAATTTTAAGCATCAAAAGACAAACCTTGTTTTCAGTCTTCCTGTGCTTTATTGTGTGGGAGGCTGTTTCTGTAGTGTTCCAGAATGAAATGTCCTCGTACTGATGCCTGTAATCAAGGAAATGGAAGAATAAGGGATTAATGCAACAAACAAGATGATCTGATAATTATCCACAGAAAATTAGTTCACTAAAAAAAGTTTAACTGATTCAAATGAAACAAGCTAGGCCAAGACTCCTATTTATTTCAATTGGGAACCCAAAATTATTTAGAATCCCCACTTTAAAATTATAAGCTAAAAGATGAAGTAAAAGGGAGGGAAAACAATAAGCAGAATGCCAACTAGTTTCAGTTGTGCTGATGTGTGTAAACAGAAATATATATTTCATTTATAAATACTATATTATATTGCATATATTTTATATGCATTTGTGTATATATATATTTATTTATGAGATGTAACCATGTCTGCTCGCAGAAGACTGACTCATTTCATTTTGGAAATTAGTTATAATCAGATGGTAACAACCTCTGGTTACTAAGGACCTAGGCTGAACCCATGCCAGTAACTACACATCATCAGCTGTAAGCCTGCAGTCCTCTGAGCGACTCATGCCTTTGCGCAACTCAGATTTCTGGACTCGAATGGGGACAGAAAAATGTTGTTACAGTTAAAATTTTGCACCAAATACATTACCTTGATTATGGCATCTTAGGTGAAGACTATTTAGAAATCACATTTGACACAATGATTACTGGTCACGTTATCTGGAAAAACAGAAATAAAAGTATAAATCCTTAAAGGTAGAGATAAAATCCTATTCTCTGTATGTTCTTGTAGACTTACATAAGAATAGCCCATTAAATGCCTATTCTTTGATTAAATTTAACTTTTCCAATAGCTCATTTGAACATTGTTTAAGTTACTATAGTAAATACTAGAGGCTTGCACAGTAAAAACAACTATGTAAAAGCCTAATAAACTCATACAGTATAAAAAACTGCTCAGGTTTACTTACTATCATATATGCAATATCTTTGCATTGATAGGAGTAAGACAAGTAATAGACATTTAGAGATCTTGCAAAAACATCTCATATTTAAACTGTTTCTCTATATTGCACACATTGCACATGCATTTATAAAATACAGCCATTAGTTTATGCTTTTATACTTTACTGATTATAACTTTTTATAGCTTAACATCACACCTGCATTGCTCTTATCATTAGACAACGTTGTCAGCCACTAACAGGGCAAATATTTTAATAAAAGCAGCCTACTTTCACTAATGCTTTAGTCATAAAATCATTAAGGCCGGAAGGGACCTCTGGAAATCACCTGGTTCAACTCCCCTCTCAGAGCAGGTCCAACTTCAAAGTCACAGATTCCTCAGGGCCTTGTCTTGGAACCACAATAAGTCCTAATACTCTACATAACATTAAAAATATTAACATAGTCAGTTGTTCTCACTAACCCACTAAAAAACAGATACATTACACTTATCCTGTGTTAAAACTCAGCCACTACGCTTATTTCATCTTACATAAACAGCAACTTAGCTGTTTTTCTCTCAAGATCTTTACTGCTTTTATTTTTATACTATTTTGTTTTTATTTTAGACCCTTTATCGCAAAAAGCTGGTAAGTATATGTTTGTATACTCAGTGGTTTTTTTATTCTTCGTGAACTATCATTGCATTCTGAAGAGTGGGGCTTGGTGAATTACACTTTAGGCTGCTATTACTCAGATACTAATAAAATCCAATAATTTGTATTCTTAAGGGAAAAAGACCTGGATTTGTATCATCTGTGGTAAATGAGAAAACATGTCCAACAGCAACACGCTAAAATTCAACTGGTTTAATTTTGTTCTAATCACTTTAGTGTTTGTAAAAGGTCCTAAAAGGTGATGTTTTCTTTAATCTTGGTATAATTGCATCAAAAAAAGTAGCAACACATCCTTGCTTACACTGGCTCCAGCAACATTTCTCATCAAAAGAGAAAGAAGAACTGGCTTTTGGACCATAACGATAGTTTAATTTGCAGGGGACAGTCTGCTGATCTTACTAATTCCTACGGGGAAATGACTCCTACAGCAAGGCCTCTGTAAGCACAGCTGGAAGATGCTGGCTGTACATCCAATCAGTCTGTCATCCTGCTTTTTTTTTAACAGGCATGTCCATCGTTACAAGAGTTTAGGAGCCTTCTGATGTGGACACTGCTGCCCAAGAAGTTGTATCGAGAACACCAACTCCTACATAAAAAGTAAGTGGAGGCCCATGGTATTCCATCACGAGTGTTACCACCTGCGTCTGATTTTTCCCAGTCAGATGTCTTTGGGAAGTCTTCCAGACAACCCAGGAACCGGAACAACGCTAGACCTTGATTCTGCATAACTACACCTTTCCCTCATTTTTGTTACCCATACTTCTGAATAATGCAAATAAGTGAAAAAAAACAGCCAGCTGACAAAATAACCTATGGAGATACTTAAGAGTTCAGTGCAGTTTAATTACAAATACATACAGCGACAACCCATATTCAGCACTGTTTAACTGGTCAAACTGGAACAGTTTTTTATGAAGTTCAAAGGGAAGAAGAAAGGCAGAGGAGAGGGAGGTATCAAGGGAACAAGTGCAAGAGCAAAAGCACTGATGACACTACAGAGTTTTTTTCTCTTAAACTTCTTCTCCGTCGCCTTATTGACCTCCTCATCTTTCACGGCCCTCTTTATGGCCATTTTCAGAGTCCTTCTTTGCCCTGGTCCCACGGGGTCAGCTTTTCTCAGCGTCCCAGAGAAAGGAGGAACAGCTACCCACTGCTGTTTTCTGACAGCAGAGTAAGTTTGGTTCAGCTGAAGTGAGGTATACAAGTAGCATAAGATCAGAATCGGGCCTTCTGTGTGTGTCTTAAAGATATGAACTGTATCCTTTGAACTGCATTCTTGATCATATTTGTCACATACTTCCTCAGCAACTTCAAAAGAGTTTGAGTCCTTTGATTGCAGTGCTGTTTACCTACTATCTTAACTAACAGGCATTTGCTCAGAACAGACGTTCACTCAAACACTCCCTTTATTATCTTTTCCCTCAAGTGCAAAAATACTTTCATTTACCAACAGCCATATTAACATCCCTGGTTAAATATAAAGGAGTATTCTTTTGAGATCAAAAACATTAAAAGAGTGATAACAGAGTATGAGTTTCTGTCCTAGATTTGCAGTAAACTCTGTGCCTGCGCTTGCTGCTTTAGGGGCCTTAGAAACTTTCTGCCTACCAGTTCTTCAACATTAACAGTATGCAGTCACATGTAAGTATCAATCTCACTTTTCATAAAGCAAGTTGTCTCTTATCTCTAAGGTAATCACTTAAAAATGTGCCTAGCACTGTGTTTATTTTCAGGTTATTTCCCAGTTCTTTTAAATTGGTCCTTTAGGTCAGCAAGTGGATAATAACTATGAATACTTGGCGCTTACATTGCATACTTACTGCATGGCAATATCCATGCTCTACCACTGGAAAACTAATTCACACACAGAAAGGTGAAGAGATTTAGCCAAACATCTCCCCACTTCTGCAGACATACCCTGAGTTACTTACAGCTGAAGAAGTATTTTGGCCAATGGTTTCTTTAATGTGCCCCATGAGCCACTGGTACGGGCTCTGCAGAACCATATGAAAACATGTTTTCAGGTAGAATTTTAATAACAGGGTACAATAAGTTTTGAAAGCTGACTACACTCCAGTGGTCCAAACAGTTTGGAGGCTACTGACCTTGTCTGACATTTATGATTACAGAATCACCAAAGTGCTCCCAGGTGCCTTACGACAGCACAGCTGTGTTAGCAGTGCAATCTAAGTCACAGCTCAATGAATAAGTTAGCTCGGTGGCACATTTGCTGACCCAGAGGGCAGATCTCTCAAGGTATTTTTACTACCACTACGTAGGGTATACTTCCAACCAAACCTCCAGATGTACAGGTAGGTCAGCAGCAGGATGAGAGCCTGCACAGGTGTAGTAAGGGAACATGCCTTCTAGCAGCGCTCTCCTGAGGCAGAAGTGTCCCTTGGAAGTAGGCTTCTCATTGTCTTCCTGTTGTGTGTTGGTATCAGATCTAGCCGGTGAGCAAATCACAGAGGAGTGTTATCAGGTAGGACTGGGGAGTGGCAATTGTATGAGTCACATTTTCAGCATACAGAACTGAAAGGCCTTCAGCAGGGTTAGAAATGAGGCACCACAAAAATGAGAGATCAAAAGCATATAAACACTAAGACATATGAAAATAATGGTTGAAATCTCAGCTGATGAGCAGGTGACTCTTGAATTGCGTGTCGGCCTTAAGCGGTTCAAGTGCGGCTCCTGCATCAAAGCTCCATCATGAGGATGGCCAGTCTGGGTAACCTGAACCCCAGCTGTTAGATGAAGGGAGCCAGCTGGTGCTCCCGAGCCTGACATCGAGCCTGACATTGGTAGGTTGCCTGCAGGTCACAGACACACGCAGCCCCACTTTGCAGTGGTGAATTGGTGTCCCTCATGCAGCCTGCAAACAGAGATTTCCTTTTCTCTTGGAAACAGATGGCATATGCGGATCCTGGTCACAAGAAGGTTTTGGTATAGTGTTCATAGACCCAAGGCATTTGGTGAACTTCTCTTCTTTGCAAAGGAGTTAAGAGTAAATCCTCTTGATCTTGCTCACACAGTCAGCAGGACTATTTTGTCTGAGAAAAAACTGTGAGGAGTTGGATCCAGATTTCCTGCTCTGTGCAGTCACTTACACCTATTCAGAGTGTGAAGCCCTTGCTAGCCTGGAGCAGTAATGATTCACACTTACATTGCTCAGATACAAATGAGTTGACAGGGTCAAAAATAAATGAGAATGAAACCTCTGAACAGGTTGATAGCTTGTTGATGCTGAGGACTCAGCAAAAAGATGCCTGCATTCCTCCAGTTTTGGGGCGAACAGGGAGGCTCATTCAGCCAGTGGTGAAAGTTAGCGTAAATCTGCCCTGGGCACCTGCTGCAAAGCCTCCAGGTCTTTTACAGGAGATCAGAATTTCTTCTTCCTCCTGTCCTGGTCTTGTCTCTCCATTGAAGCTTTCAAGGTGGTACCCAGAGCAGCATTAAGACAGAGACACAACTTCTCATTGTACGGGAGGGAGAATCACAGCAGATTTTTTTCAAGGGCACCTGATTCTGCAAGAGGTTCTAGGCTCCTGTTTTCACCATAGAACCCAAGGAAGATACATGGTCTTATTTGCTTGGATGAGGCATTTGTCTCTTTTCAAGCAACTGTCAGCAATGCTACGTTCGCAAGTGTGGTCTGCTACAGCTGTAATGGGGAATACCATGCAAAGTCTAATGCTACATTCCATGTATTCCATGAATTGCTTTTATTTGAGATCTTGCCAAAAAAAACCTAGATGGCATTAATCCATTCCAACACAGTCTCTTTCTAGCCCACTCTTTTTCTGTTTCTTTGTAATGCAGATTGTACAGCATTCAATACATTAAATTTTCATAGCATGTTTAAGTCTCCATTTACGCTTAAATCCCATATTGCCAACATAGCTTGTGAGAAAACAAACAAGCAAACAAACAAAAAACAACCCAGGAGTTCCACCTTGCAACTCTCACTCATGAGAATAAACCTCACTTGTGAAGCCACTGAACACTGATTTCAGAGTTTACTCGAAAGAGTTTCCCGTACAGTTCTAAGCCTATATAGGGACCGTTCACGTGTATATATAGACATAGATATATACACATACACACAATTATATGGTGAAAGCAGTCAGCATAAGGCAGATTCCCAGTGGATCTTTCCAAATCCAAATGTGTGCAAATTTAATCAGTTAAAATTTCTACTTTTTTTTTTTAATTTTTTTTTTTTTGCAGTTCAGTAGACATTCAGTTGTCCAGCTGCCAGCTTTTGCTTGGGCTGCTGAAGTATACTGGCAATCAGTTCCCTCTGTGTCTCATACATCAGAATAGTACAGCTGGAGACTGGCCCACATTTCATTACTTCCCAAAAGCTTCACATTAGCTGCCTTTACATTAGCAATACTTCCTGGAGATATATTAGTCTCATCAAAAATGTTGCCCAGAAGTACATTTTATCTTACTGAACACTTAGATTCTCTTTTCTTCTATTATATTTCAAATCAGAGAAGCTTTTTCTTAGGAGAGAAAAGAGAACCAATAAAAATATCTGATGTCCTCTGAAAAGCAGGAGATTGGTATCAGAGATGTTAACTTTTATCAGTGTCTCTGACAGCTGTTCTGTGGAGAACATAACAAAACCTAGCAATTTGAAATTAGGTCCAGTTCTTTTTTTTTCCTTTTTTTTTTCTTTTTTTTTACTGTAGCCATGAGTGTTACCAAACAACTGCACTAGCAGAAAGAAAATCTCGTACCAAACAAAGCTAAAAAACGTATCTTTTGAACTTAAAAGGAAGTATGTTGCTCTGTGACACTTACAGATATTTATAAATGTAACCCCAGTGCTGACAGTAGATTAAAAATTACAAATAAGCTATCACAATGATCAAACAGAATAGCATGTGTCCCTCATTACACACTGCAAGGTCTTTTCAGGCCAAATTTTGTGTGCACAGTAGAACAAGGGGCCGCAGGATCTGTTCACATCAGCATTAATGCTAAGAGAATTGCCTAAATTGCTTAAAGTGATTTAGGATGAGATTTAAAACCCCTTCCTGCTTCCATTTAAAGCAGCGGCAAAGCTCTGAACAGGGCTGGGATGCCTGTGAAAGCATGAACCACCTTGCCAGGGTGCATCCAGAGATGTCTGTAAAGGTGAGAAAGGCAGGTGTGGAAACTACCCAGCAAATCATAAAGATGAGTGTTTTATATTCATCCTCCTGTCATGGAGCATTAGAAAACTCTGGAAAACACCTGAATGGCTTTGTCATTGACATATGATGGATCTTAAACACGTATGTCCAGTTCTAAGACAGGAGCAAGGTTTAAATATAGAAAGGTGTTTTCTGTTTCACTTAAGATCCCTATTTGGACAAAAGTGCACCAGTCAGATGGCAGAATTATCTTATTATTTATACATGTAACTCTACACAAACATGTGCCACCTTTCCTAAGAACTGGAAAGGAATAGACGGAAGACTGGCAGCACCATCTCCTGGCAGATATAAGAAAGAGGGACCACTTTGTGTCAGAAAGTAGGGCCAAGTAATTTATTTGTGGATTTTAAAAAGACTGTAGCAGGAAGTAACTTCACAAGAGTATATTCCCTCCCTAGGAACATTAACTTTGATATGCTTCAGGGAAGAAAATCATTATGTGTTATTATAATTATGGAGAACACATACTCACAATTATAAAGAACAAATTCAGGTTCCTTCTGTCTTTAAAAAGCTCTCTTATGTTGGCCTCTCTGCTTTCCTTATTATTGCAGTAATAGCAGATTTCAAAATTAGCAAAGCAGTTAAGTTAGCCCAGTTGCAGTGTATTAGTGTAGTCCCAGAAGACCACAGAAGACCATAGAAGTTCCCTCTAGTCAGAAAATAATGGAATGTGTAGATTTCAAAGAGTTGTAGCCAAGTTTCTGTCTTGCTGAGTAGGAAGGGGAAATAGAGGGAAAAGACTATTAATACCGTAAATTGCTGGATCATTAATGTGGAATGCTATTATACATATTTAGAAAGTGACAATGGGCCAAACAGCACTAAGTGAGGGTGAGGCCTTTGGAGGAATGAAAGGCTGGATGGGAAAAAACATCTGTGGAGACGGAGACTAAGTCAGACGAGGTGGTGAAGGACAGCCATGGAAGAGAACAGATGAGGAAACAAGAAGAAAAAGGTGAGGAAGAAAGGGATTCTAGAAACTTCTATATTTTTTTTCTTGAACAGTACAGAACTGATATGCCACAGGAGTCCAGGTCTCATTTGTCAAACAGTCTCAATCAGCAAGAGGGAGAAGCCTTAACCTCATCGCTCAAGATCTAAGTATACCAGTTGTCTTGTCTGTTAACTCTCGCAGATCTGTTCTTGCGATTGGGTCCCACATTCCCTGGTATTAAACAAACACAAAGCCCTCCTTGTCTTACACAAACATGGATGATGGTTTGCTGTTGGGGTTTTTTTCCATGTTTTGGATGTTATTTTACTTTAAGAAACTCCCAAGTGCTTTTAAGGAAATTTTTTGCAGATGATCATGAAAGATGAAGAGACTTATGAACTCATTCACTCTATCCTCCTCCCAAAGGAAGAACACTCCTTACAAGGCACCGCACTTCCCAGGACTTCGCCCAACTTAGATTCAAAAGCCACAAGTAATAGGGGATCCAATAATTCCCATGGGAAAATATGCAGCTTTATGCAGCCTGCCATCTCCCACATGGGTGGGGTGGGGCTCTGCTTATCTCTTTAGCTCAGAACCAACATCAGGCCATTTTCCTCGCGGCATCATTTATTATTCAAACATTCACAAAACAAAGGTAATCCTCACCCTCCTCCAGGGCCTGCCACAAAATCTACCTTCCTTTCTAAGTGAATTATTAAACTATATATCTTAGGAATCACTCTGGTTAGTGGGCTAACCTCTTTTATCAAATACTTGTTCTTAAAGGAGCTCTTCTTCTGAACAAGGTCAGCTGTCCAGTTGTCTGTCTCTGTATTTCTCTAGCTTTTATTATTAACACAGGAAAACACATTTTACTACCTATATGTGTTCAATTCTTTCGTTTCTTTTTTTATTCAATATGCTGTACTTGTGCTATTCCTCACCAAAACACACTACATGCTGTTTCCCATTCATTTCTAATCATACCCTATGTATTTATGATATCCTTGTTTAGGCCGTAATTGTGTTAATAAAATGGCTCAAATTCCTTAATAGGGGAAGAGAAGAATGTATTCCTATCAATACCGGGTACCAACACGCTCCCAAAGTGTTCTTGTACTGGACACAAGAGGATATGTTTGTAGAAATACTGTTTTGCTATTATATTGTCTAAACACCTTAATCTAGTAACTCCACTGTGATGGGCTCAAATCACAAACTGTCGATAACCTTAAAAATATTTACACGCAATCAACTTTTATTGTTAAGGTGTATTTGTGAGATAAGAAGTAAATGGAAGAAAAAAACATATTCCGTGGGAAAATTCAAGTGATAACAGAAAAGGAAACCTTTTACCTGGCTTTCTATATCTTGCTTTGACAAGTTACAAAACAGTGTGAGTTAAGAAAGTCCACCCATCAATAAAAAAATTGATTTGTACTGGATCTCTGCTGTTCAATTTGTGATCTGAAAAGAGGGATAAATAGTTTGCAGATTAAACAAGACTATTCCAAAAAGTGCCATCTAAAGTTGATTCTAAGAGTTGCAGTAAGATCCTGCAATACTAAATGACATCCAGTAAAAAGGCAAATGAAAATTGATGTTTATAAATGCCAAGTATAACCTTCACCAAATATTCACAATGATGAGCATCCATTTAGTTGTTACTACTTTGGAAAGAGATCTTGGACAGCTGGTGGAGTATCAGCTCCCTGAAATCTCAACTCTGTACTCAGTGGAAGTAAAAAAATAGGAAAGTCACTAGAATTAAGACATGAGCAGACAAAAAGGATATATTATATACTTTCAATGGGTATATGGTATCTAAAAAAATACAGAAAGAGGTAACTAGAATAGGCACAAATATGAAATAATGCCACACAAGGGAAGACTAACCGAAATCAGACTTTTCATTTAGGGGGAAAAAGAAAAAAGCCTTAGAGTGTTACGATAGAACTCATGAATGACATCAAAGGAAAGAGTTATAAAAGGTATAAAACTCAAGAATGGACATGACAGATATGATTTACTAGGGAAAGGTCAACGCGGGTTTTGTCGACCCTGCTTTTGCAAAGAGAAGTCTTGCCTTACAAACTTGGTATGAAATTTTCTGAAGGTTTCAACAAGTACTTGGATAAGGGGGATTGGCGAGATACAGGTTGCTGAGATTTCTGAAAGACTTTCAACACTTTTTTGCCAAAGGCTCTTAAGGTGACTAAGCAATGATGTGATAAGAGAGAAGATCCCTGCGTGGATTAAAATGTGGTTAAAAGACAGGAAACAGACTAAGAGTAAATGGTCAGTTTTCACAGTGAAAGGAAGTCACTAATGCACCTTCATATCTCTGTGCTTATTCATAAATAATTTGAATAAGGAGGTGAGGAGTGATGAGACCAAGCTTTCTGATGAGATGTTATTCATGGAAGGAAAGAAAAGGTGTGGCTGCGAAGAATTGCGGAAAGACCTTTCAATACTTGGGGCCCAGTTACCCACACTCATGCTCTACGACATGGGAGACATCTTTGTGGCTCTGACACGGGAGCTAATGGTCTTCTGAAGCCTCAGTAAGACACTCTGTGTCATCCGAAATTGCACTAGACACCTACATATGGGAAACTGAATTGAGCCTTCAGTGACTGGCAGTAAAATGACAGACGATCGTGAACACAGATAGATAGATGCAAAGTAATGCATGTGGGGAAAACATAGTTCTACATTGTATGTAGAATAACAGTGTCTGAACTGACCATTACACTTAAGGAGTGAGATCCTGGAAATTTAATGTTATTTCATTTTCACTATTTCATCAACAGTATATTGAATGTTAGAAATATTTAGGAACAATATTGAGAACAAGATAGGGAATATTGCTATGCCACTTTATAAATACACTGTATGCCCCTATCTTGAACACTGTATGCAGCTCCAGTCCCACCACCATGAACTGAAACAGAAAACTGGTAAAGTTCATAGAATAGCAACAAACACCTTCCATCAAAAGAAGAACTAAATTTCACTTGAACCTAGCATTCTGCAAGAGAAGACTTGCCAGACTGAAAGGGGATCTCATGGAGGCTATAAAGTGATGACTGGCATAGAGAAAGCAAAATTGTTTACTGTCCTTTCCAAAGCAAGAAGCAGGGGTCATCAAATGGTGTCATGAAATGTTAGGTTGAAAGCAAAGAAAGTGATTCTTTATATATACAATTACACTGTGGAACTCCCTGCTGCAGGATGTTATGGATGCTACAAGTTTACAAGCAGTAGAGGGTGAACTGGACAAATATCTGGAGGAAATATATTAAAAGCTGCTACGGAAGAAGACACGACCTCTGATTTAGGAAGCCAGTAGATGAAAATCATTGGAAATTCAAAGCTGACGCACTGGAAGCTTCACCAGCAGTTTGACCTCTTATAATCTTCCCATCTTTGGAGACAAGAAACTGGGAGACATATACTCTGGGTTTAAGCACTATGTCTGTCCTTATGTTCTTATGAAAAATTGAATAAGTGTGAGAAACACGCTCACCATATTGAATTTCAGTCGGGGTAAATTTGGTGGAGCAAAGAATATTTATTACAGCGCTGGGAGTTACACAGGGGATTTCTCCCC
>NW_009660184.1:1484594-1485570 GCF_000708025.1 Charadrius vociferus | reverse complement strand
GGAGGGAGGCTCAAAGTCTTTATCACCATGTCCTTCTTGTGGCTTCTTTATTCTTTACACTTCTGTGGTTATCTTAGCTAACTACACCACCTTTTGTTTTGCAATGCTTCAGTACTTCCAACTGTTGCTTTCGTCTGATACCCTATCTAACACTACCCCTTTTCCAAACGCATTGCAAGCACGCACCCATCTTAGCTGAAGCCATAGCAAGCACACATCCATTTTAGCTGAAGCAAAATTCTTTTGCTAAATTACTTACTACATAAGGAATAATTTTATTCATGTTATAGCTATTGAAGTACCTCACGTCAACTAATGATCAGTGTGCCAAAAAGCAGGATGGTTGATGGTAGCAGTTTTTCTCCTTTTTTGCTGAATACATCACTTGCAATCATCTTTGCTAGAGGCATCTACAAACCGATGAAGACATCAAGCCGATTTCAAAAAACATTAACTGGCACACAGCACAGCTGTAACCCAAGTAACACCTTCTTATGTTTTTATCGCAATAAGGTGTCCTGTTTGACAACAGCCGACGCACAGACCCATCACTCATTATTTGTAGCTAGTGCCACAATCCTCAGTTGGGCTAAGAAGACTACACAAACTCTAGTAAAGTCATCTATTAGAGTCACTCAGCATGGACTGAGAGGAAACTACCTCCTGCGAGCTGCCAACACAACTGTATAAGACACCACTGTGAATATGAGAAGATGTGAGAACACTGGAGCCCCTGCCCAGGGCAGGCCTGCATCCCGAGCTCACCCCAAAGAGGGGCTGCAGAAACTCGGAGCCCTCTCCCTTTCCAGGGGGCAGACGGAAGGCCTGTGCTCCCTCCAGGAGACCCGTAAGGGCGCCGTGGCGAGAGTGCCCCAGGAGAGCGAGTGCCCTTGAGGACTGCTCCCAGCGCCTCACGCCCTCACAGCGAGGCCATTGCTGGCCAGAGCACCCGCGGTGACACCGCCCACGTCGCACT
>NW_009660184.1:1469590-1483969 GCF_000708025.1 Charadrius vociferus | reverse complement strand
CCCCCATCAGCTGAAGGCGTCACTGGCGGGCACTGTGGGGGTCACTGCGCTCTGCAGAGATGTGGTGAGGCCACTTTGTCTTCACGCTCGAGGTCTGCTAAGGAGTTTTCCTCACAGGAGTTTGCGCTATATTCGAGCAGGATAATCATATAAATGGCTTCCCTTCATAGTTCTGTTTGGAGAGTCACTGTTGCAGAGAGAGCCTGAAGCTATTGGAGCTGAATGTGACTTCTAGAAAGCTTAATACAGAGGAGAACTGTTGCTTTATTTAACTTCTGTAAACTTAGTTTTGCATCTAAGCTTTTACTTCGGAGTGGAGAAGTTGCAAACTTAGCTTATCAGACAAGCTCTTGCAAGAGGCAATAGTCATCTCTTACCCAGTCAGATGACCTGTCTCCAGTTGGTGTGGCCAGTGGTGACTGCTTCAAGTTCCCTTTTCTTTCCTTAGATCTCTCGGCAGGTTTCCCAACAGGTATTCAGGCTGTGCCTCTGTCTGCTTCTCCTGCACCTGAGGTGGACTTGTGGTTCTGTGCAGACCTCAGTTGGTGACTGCAGGAAGCTGAGGAGGATAGGGCTCAGTGGTGGATGATGCAGGAAGCGTAACAGAAACAGAACAAACGCAGCATGTCCTTTTAATGTCAGGCAGGCCAGGGAGCTCCTCAAACAGAGGTTACATCTTGGGCTGTAGGATTTTTATGCCTTCTAAAGTACCTATCTGCTATGAATTTGCGTAATCTTTAGCGTATAACTTTTGTATTGTTGGCCTCCATACCACTGTGCCTGGACTACGAGCTCTTCAATTTTATGAAATACTGCATGGAGGAAAAATTCCTTTCTTGTGTTTCTAAACTTTTACCATTTCTGTTGTCAGAAATGGTCAATATGGAAGAATTATTCATTTTCTTCACACCTTTAGTGACTTACAGACCTATACAATTTCTCTCCTTTGTAGTCTTTTTTTTTTTAAGTGGGAAAATCTTAGTCTATGTAATTCTTGGTATGGGAAAAAAATTGTTACTTTATTGACCTTTGTTACTTTTGTCTATGCGCTTTCTATTTGTATTGGATTTTTATTTGAGGTATATGGCCAGGACTGCAAAGCAGTATTTGTGGTACAAAGGTACCATGGATTTATAGTGATGAATGCTTTTGTTTTTGTTTTTTTACACAGTGGTGTTTTTTGCCTTTGTTGTTTAGTAGTCACTCTAAGAGCTCTTTTATTTCAATTTTTAAATTTTCTTTATTTTTAAGTGGTAAAAACTATGCTGAAATACTTTGTTGCACAGATATAGTGAGACTTTCTTTTCCTTGTGTTATTTACATATTCACACACTGAATTTCATCAAACATTTTGTTCTGTCATTCAGTAAACTAAATATATAAAAGCATTTTGTGAGGGAGCTTGAAAAATCCAGGTGTGCTCCATTGTGTTACATTTATCCATATACTTCATTCTTTCAGAATGCTAATATATATGAGGCACTACTTCCCTAGTATCTTATTTAGCCACAGGTCTAGTAATTCATGCTTTGTTGTTGTTATTACCTGTTTGTCAGGTAGGGACATTGAGTGTATTTGTTGATTAGGCCCCTTGATGATACCTGGAGTGGAAACTGGTCCTGCACTCACCACCTTTCAGGCTGCATGTAGCAAGACCAGTGGCACAGTACTTGCATACCATGATTAGTAGTTGACCAGTTTAATTTTTTCAGTGCTTTATAACTCTTAGGTTAATACCTTCATGTCTTGTTGACTTCTTGCTCATTTTCTTGTCTTGTTCTAAAGCCCCTTTTCTTGAGTCTTGGAGGCAGGTCTTCAGATTCATCCTGTCAAGGCAAGCTTTCAGGGATCTTTTTAGTCTCCTCCGCAGTGAATGCTGAAGTCAATTACTATCTTACTTTTTGGTATTGGCCTTTAGCATCCATTCTTGGGGTTATCTTTGGAGCTTACTTGTTTTACAAGCCTCTTTGATTATTTAGCTGGCTGGTTTATTTTGACGTAATAAAAGCTATTTCAGGTATT
The DNA here is from genome assembly GCF_000708025.1 of Charadrius vociferus. Lineage (NCBI taxonomy): Eukaryota > Metazoa > Chordata > Aves > Charadriiformes > Charadriidae > Charadrius > Charadrius vociferus. Next base: position 1,481,947 of record NW_009660184.1, on the reverse strand, counting down.
AGCTTTATGCCTTTTACAAGCTGCTCTTCAAATAGCTTTGCCTACTTTACTGCAGTTTTATGTTCATCTTTTGCTGGAGTTCTGTTGTCCTCATCTTACACACAGCTTGGTTTTCTGAAATATCTTCTTTTCTTTCTAGTAACATCAACTTTGCTATTTTGAGGGCTCTCTTTAACCACAGAGCTTGAGTTTTGTGAACTGAAATCAGATTTCTGGCAAGCAGTATCTTTAAGGAAGTTTCAAGGATTACCATTTTGTGATTGCTATTGAGAACTTTCTTGCTTGCTTCTCTAGAAGTTCAGTTTTTCAGGAAGAAAAAAAAAATGATTATACAGTGAAAAATAGAATTTGACAAAAAATAGAATAAGTAGATATAAAGATGTGGGTCATTTCCCAGCATTTTTCTGCTGAAGTAATCTTAGGGCGTGGTGCTCCAGCAGTCTAAACTGATCTAAATTGGGACTGCCACAATCCTGGCCTCAGCTTTCTGATCCCTTCCCCATTCCTGTGAGCACATTCATGGAGCAAGGCTGCTTGAAAGCTAATAGCTTTTTTTTTTTTTTTTCCAGTAAGGGGTAGGGTGTCTGCATTTGGGTGTTTTCTGATTGTGGAGTCCACTCCCTGGACTAGTGCACAGCGTGACTGTCCACGTACCTGCTCTGTGTGTTGGGGGGTGGTAGGGGAGGTGGTGAGGGATGAAGGTAGGATGCTATCCACCTCAGTTTGTTGTCTTTAGATGACCTGGAAGCAGTGCTCTTTTTAATAATGTTGACAGCAGGGATTAATTTCTGGTAGAAGTGTGACTCTACTAGTCAATACAATTACTGTCGTTACAGTTTTACCTCTAAAAAATTAATGTCAGGTCTTTTAAAGTTTTTCTCTCCATTGTTGTTTATCTCTGAAGATAACCTTTTATAACTATTAAATATTAATGCTGTTTGTCTTGGAGCTCAGACATATCTGAATGATAACGGGGCTTAATGTACTTGAAAAGAATAGCAGTGCAAATACCCGGCTTCAGTGCTGTTGAATACATCACTGAATACATTTAAAGAGCTGCTTGAATCTGTTTTACAACACAGTGGTATTAGTAGTGCGCTCTCATTAAGCAGGATTGCCCAGAATAGTCTATATGTAAAATGTGTCTTACTCTACTGTTACCTGTTTTGAATGCAATCTTTTTATCACAAGCTAGGCAGGGAACTAGAAGAAATAAGACAGCCATTCCTTTCCTGAGCAGATGATATTCTTTGAATCACTCACTGGTGGTCTTTTGCTACCAGATATATTGCACTAATAAAATCTGAGATAGGTAACCTGGGCTTGAATTGTTTTTCTTGCACATTGCTCAAATACTATGCAGAACTCAAAATGAACTCCATGAGCTAAAGAAGTGACTCATTGTAAGTGGTTTGGTACAAACCTACATAATGCACATCAAAAGACTTACAAGTTGTTGAGTGAAAAAAACCAAATTATGGCGATATTGATGAATAAACTGGGGGAGCTAACTGATACAGAGGGCAGCACAAAATGATTCGCAGTCACTTTTGAATTCTACTTCACACTTGGTGTGACAAAGCACGGGAAGTCCATAAGGCCAGGACTGTAACCAGCTGCTGAAGAGTTAAGGGATGGGAGGTTTAGCTCAGTGTCATGAGCATGCAGTGAGATAATTAGTGACAAAATCCTTATGCAAGGTTAAATTTCATCCTTCTGGGCTGAAGCATCTGTTGGAGAGTAAGGCAAGACCCAGATAAGGGCCAAATGACTAATTTCCCTACCGTAGTCTGACAGTTTTGTTACTGTTTCTTATCCCATTTTAATATCCTTTGAAGCAAGATGAGTATTTTGGATTGAGCTGGTTTTGCAGTTTGATTCCACAAGCTGAAGGTTGGGTGTGTATCTCACCATGCACCACATGGAGAAGAGTCCAAGAACACACAGCCTAATAACAATATGTTGCACGTGCAATACCTGCCTGGGACGCTGTGGGATTATTTCAAAATCCTTGCAGGAGTTTGTAGTGTTTCCATAGGTGGTATTACAGGCTAAGTGATAAAGATGCAGTCTTCTGTACACTTTGTCTCCATGTAAGTAGCAAATGCTTCATCTAGATGTGGCCTTATTGAATGCAAATTATCAATGTGATTTCTGTGTTGTGGATTGGCAGTCTGTTCTGTGGAGATACTTAATATCAAGGTTTTAAAGTGCTTTTCTCGGTTTTGTTTTCTTTTATTCGTGTGAATCCATCAGTTTCCACTTGTTTTTCCATTTCCAACTGAAAAAAAAAAAAGGAAAATGTGATAAAAGTGTAATTCCGTAGAGAAGTACTCAAAGTCAACAAGGCGAAGAATGTCAACACTAGATTAAATTCTAATTATCAAGAATTATTATTCTAATTATTAAGAACATAATCAAGTGCTCAGTGTGAGTTTGATTTTCAGTAGTACCAATTTGGTCTGACCTCTAAGCAGCCAGAAAGTAAAATTCTTGTTTGCATTTAAGATTTGGGGTGGTTTTATTTTCCTTGCCCCCCACCATGAAAACTGAGAACTTCACTGCTGCTATTTGTTGCTGATAGCAGCAGTGACTCATCTCAGTTTCACGCTTCTGCTACTCTGGAATTTTTGTGTGTGTGTGCAGAAGCCCCAGTGTGGCTTTCTGCTCTGTAGCTGGAAGAGCTGAGCGAGGAAGCGCAGCCAGCCAGCTCTTCAGCGCAGGGTTCTCCTGATTGCACTCTAATGTTACACGAGGATTTAATTATGTCTTTAGTAGTCAGTAGAGATTTAGCTTTGAGATAGAAGTTTATATTTAACTTCTGTTATAAACAGGTTGATTTTTTTCCCCCCCCCCAGCTTTTTTATAAACTGCAGGAGTCCAAGTGTGCCTGTTTCCCAGGCTGATCAAGGAAAATCCTTTGCTGTGTGTAATAAAGTTAACCAAGAGCCAGGTTTCTTTAACAAAGAGCAGTACATCCTGCTGTCCTGTTCTACAGATTTCATATGCCACACTCAGACTTGCTTGTTTTGTATTCTGCAGTCGTCTCAATGGTTCTGATCATATTCCTGATGTCTTTTATTCTTGCAGATACATGCGACCGTACTGCTTGCCAGCCTGCAGCTTGCATGCATTTTAGCACACCTAGTTACGTCACTCATGCTCTGCATCTCTTCACAATATTGATCCTTGTCTTCCCGTGCTGTTCTTAATATACATTATTGGTACTTTTTTTTACTCCTTCATATTTGCATTTTTAACCTGTGTAGGTACATGGACTAAGGTGTGGGAAGGGAAGGGGGCTCTGTTAGGCAGGCAGGCACCTATTGCTGCCACCCACTCGATGCTGATCCGTAATTATGGAGTTGTTGAACAAGAACATGGTATGCCTTGCATTCCCTGGTTGGTCTCACAAGTGTGGCCCAGAGAGTAATTAGCATCTACCTAGAATCAACTCCACTCAAACTTACTTTGTGAGAGAGCAGGATTTTGTGGTGTGGTATCTCAGCACATCTAAGTAGTTAGGCTGACAGTTTTTGGAGAGCCAGACAAATGATCTGTTTCCAGAGAAGACTACATCCTGTGACTTGGCTCTTCTTGTCTGCAGGATATATGAAAGCATGTGATTTTGGGGTGGGTTTTTTTTGAGTGTTGAGTCATATGATGTTGTTCTGGTTTAAGATGAGACAGCTGTATTGCCCTTGGTTCACTTTGCATATGAGGATGTTAATTCAGTGGGCTTCCTTATTTTTTTATAATGTCAATATTTGAGCAGGATGTTTTGTTTTTTTTTCCCCAAGAAAGTGATTTCTGTTTTCACTAATAGGACAGACTGAGTTATTATTAAATCAAGTAGATCAAACAATAAATTTTGTTCCTCGCTGATCCCTACTTAAGATGTGTTTAGTGAAGGAGAAAATTTGCATGGTTGGAAGTGTGTGAGGTAACATGTAGGGTCCATTGGGTGTATTCAGCTGTATTTAAAAACACCAGAAATAGCAGTTTAATTATCTGTATGGCTTCTTCTAAACATAATTTCCTTAAGGAAACACTTGCATTGTCCAGAAACAGTCTATTTTGCTGTAGGGAAAAAACTTTGGAGTAGTATAAGGGTGCAGCTATATGAACAAGTTTTTCCTGAGATGAGCTGAAGGATATTTTGTAGGTTATTAAGTTTCATGGTGTCTTATCACTGGGCACTTCTCAATGTGTGATAAGTACAGAGTAGTTTACCCTGTGTAACTGCAGGAAAACTAAACTATGGAGTAGCTGGTAAAGGGTAAATCGTCAGCCTACCTTACCTCCCAGTGCAAGGTCTGTGTAACCGTACCCTGAGGCTTTGTCTTCGCTGCACTGGTGACTAACTGAATTCGGTCACCTTGTTTTCTCACGTGGTTCAGCAAGTTTGGTACAGCTGGGATCAAGTCAAAACCATGCCTTTTAAAACATTCAGCAATGCTGATGTGGCTGGCCATTCTTACTAACAGGTTTGTCTAGAAATGTGTTTAAACAGAGTGTAAACCTTTATCCTGTTATGGTTTATAAGCAGTCTGACATACATTTGGTTCTTGCTTTGAACCCATTTCTCACGCAACTTCTGTTCTGGTATACTTCATGAGTGAAACAGCATCCACTCTTTGGTGGAAACAAGTTAACACAATTTATCTAAACTGTTAAAAGCATGGGCTGTTTCGCATGGGGTAAGTGTTTCAATTCACTTTGTTTTTCGTCTTTGGCAATCGCTCTGTACCAGATGTACTGGAGAAAGATGTAACAGCACGTGTAATGAGCTGTTACGGAACAGCTTTCCCACAGACGGATCTTCTCAATGCATCCTCTTCATCAACAGTCTCCTAAAAGCAGTGTAAACTGTTAAGAGAAGGTACCCATAAACATTTAGGCATGACTGTATCATGTCCTGCCTGGTGAAGACCGTTTGTGCGCCCAGCTGAGATATGAATATATTGAGGTATGAATATATTGGCCTTCTCCATTAGCACTCCCTGGAATGGTGCTCCAGTCAAATGATAGCTCTATATTGCAGCCAGTAACTGGCTGTTACCACAAACACGAGGGCAGCTGTTTTATGTAGGGTGATGGAGACCTGCTTTAGCTCTTACGGTTAAGGTTGGAAAGACTCCAGAATGTGTTTCCTGGTCCAAATTCTGACTGAGGCTGTGAATTATATTTGAAATGTCTGTATTTGGTTACTTTAATTAAACTATCTTTAGGTATGAAGACGAGCATCATTTGAAGAATAATAAAAAAAATAGCAGTAAAGAATATGGAGACCTTAAGCCATTCAGTGACTCCCCAGCTGAATCAATCAATCTGTTAGCTGCTCACAAGCTTTTGTTAAGCATTTGATATCCATTGGAAATCAGCTCAAAATTAGTACCCGGATTGTAGTCAATGAGTGCCACACAAAATACAGGCTGGAGCCCTTTTTTCAGACTTGGAGGTACCAATGATTTAATAGCCGCCCATCGAACTCCTTCCCAAGTGTGTTTGCTGTGCTTGTTCTAGGGCTACTCTCTGTAGGCTTGTCATCCCATCCCAGTGCCTTTTGACAGGAGTCTTATTTCTGCTTTTATTCCCTTTCGGATGGTTAGAGAAATAACTGTAATCATTCCTGTAAACCCCTCTTATGCTGTTGTGGTCATTTTCAAATCCTGAAAGTAATATTTTTAAATATTGTTGGATCTTGTGGTTTAAGTAGAGACATTTTCTATCATCAGGTAATTGTGGAGACAGTTTTTAAAAATATTAGTTATATTTTCTGGGGTAAATCTTCGTGCTTCTAGATAAGCTTAACCTTTCTATAAATACTGCAGTTCAAAAGAGTGCTTATGAAATGGCTGACTTGCCACATTTACTTATTGCTTTCTGGGTAGTAGACTGGGCATGAGATCAAGGGAATTTATTGTTCTGCTTATGAAAGCTGAGCTGGTTGGAGAAGGATGCCATTGGTATTTGAATTGGTAGCTGAGTACTTTAAGAGAAACTACTCTTTTAAAAAATATGCGGTGGGCTCCAACTCAATGAGCTAAGTTGTTGCCCAGCACATTCTTGAGCTCTTTGCTGCTGGGGTAGCCTGCTGCAGTGCCCATAATTTACTTAAAAGACACAGGAAAGTATCTTTTAAGTTGCAAAGTCTAGCAGCAGTAGGCTTTTAGCCTTGAAACGAGGTGGAAGAAAAGGAGGAAACAGTTGGTGAGTTTAAAGCTGGGGGCGGAGGTAAAGTCACTGCTGTGGATTTCTTCTTGAGGACTTTGGGGTTATTATCTTTGTCACCGATGTTCGTTCCCTGTTTCTCTTACAAACCTGAGATGTGTTATGTTCTGGCAAAGCCAAGTCCCCCCTTCTGCAGGGGAGAAGGTGCAATGAGGTAAAGGCTGGCAATCATAAATAAATAAATATTTGGGATATCAGGATGAAATTAAGGTCTCCTTCTCCAAAAAGAGAGGAATGCAGAAATCTAGGAGGGGCCAGAAGGGAAGGAACTGCAGGAAAGTCGTTTGGGAAAACCTGAGTCAGCTCAGTGCTGTTGAAGCCCATGGGAAATGGCTGTTGGACCATAGTGAAGATAATAAGGAAGGAATGCCAGAAAGATTATTAAATTTGAACAAAAAGTAGTCAAGTATATGCTTGCTGTGGCTCCCATCCACCGACTGCTGTACAGTTGGACTCTGTACAGTTCTGTATTTTGTTTAAAATAATGACACTTCATCTTTTATTTTCAGTAAGACATGACCATGGTATGAAAATTTTACAGAAAAAATTTGGTTTGAGTGTGTTACCAGTATATTTTTTCCACATCTGTCTGACACCTGAATTAGTTCACAGATTTATGTCTAGCAGCAGCATGTCTTAAGTCTTTACTTATGTTGCAAGTAAAATCAAAAGCAAACAAATTTAGGAAGGCTAAGAGGAAATACGAACAAGTGCATTCTTGTTTCAGGGTTACAGGAACTAGGAGTGTCCTATGTTTCATTTGTTACTTCAACAGAATCATCTTACTCATCTTCATCAACTCTGTAGGTCTTGTTCTTGCTACCCATTCTGTGTCTCTGTGAGGCATTTCTGGAAGGGTGTTTGTGTGTGGTGAGGTGGAGCAGGACTTCTGAAGTTCTCCTTGCCTAGCAAATAAAAGAACCTAATTTCTTTAGCAGACTTGTCGAGTCTCTTGCCATGAAACTGAGACATTGTGTCTGGCCGTAGTCGCAGCTGCATCTTGCTCTTTGGCACGACCTTCCCCTGATTCTGGGCAGTATTTTGCAGGCGGAGGTGGAAAGGGGCACGAGTAGTATTTTGCAGCTGGGGTTGTGCTGCTCGGGCAGACCTTGTGCTTGGCAAGTCCCCGTGTCAGTAACTCCCTGAGCAGCGCAGAAGTGCTACCACACCTCTCTTAATTCATGGCCCACATACCGCACACTTGCTCTGTATCACGCACCAGCATTTGGCATCCCATTTATCAACATTCACTTTAATTGAGGGGTCTGCTCTAGTTGAGTGTGTTGAAAGAATCTCAGGTTTAATTAAAGTAATTTAGGACTAGACAGTTTAATGTTTTGGGGTTTTTTTTCAGAGTTTATTTTCCCTGCCTGTCCCTACCCTCCTGCCACGTGGTTCTGGATGAGGGCAGGTGCCAGACCATAAGCAATGAATTATAATGGGGTTTTTAAAGAAAATGGATGTTTTGGGGTTTTTTAGGTATTTGCTCACTGCTCTAGTGAACCTGCTCTGCAGCGTGCAGCAAGCTAATGATGACGGCGCCGCCTGACATGTAGCAACTGGGCACACAAGGGGGGAAAAAAACCACAACACAAAGGTGGTGGTGGAAACTCACCTTTGCGTATAACCCGAAACGCACGGCAATCGATTGCAGGTGCTCTCGACCTGTGAGTTGTAAACAGAAATCAGGAAATTGCAACTGCACTGCCCTTCCTGTGTTGCTCAAGAGCAGGGGAGGGGCAGCCCAGGGGGAGAAGCCTGGGAGCCCCTGCTCAGTGGCTTTTGCTGCAGGAGAAGGCAGTCGTGTGGTCCGTCACTTTGCTGGTAGGTCTGGTGCAGGGCCAAGAAGGCTGTGAGGGTCGTCTTTGTTTCTGCAGCTCCCTGACTTCCAGTGTACATAAGCACATGTGTGCACATACGCTGGTGGTTAATTCTCCTCACCCTCCCCCTCGCGAAAGAAAAAGCGAGGTGCTTGCCTTGGCCCAAACAGTGCGCCTGTTCTTAAAGGCTTTCTTGCGCTTCAGAGGCATGTATTTGGGGGTAAATGATGGTACTGAGTCTCAGATTTAAAAAAGAAATAAAATTATTTAGGAGCTATACCAATCTAGATTTCAAGTTGGCGATCTTCAGTTGTTGCACAAGACCCAGTAAAACTCAGCTTCCTAGTGATGCTGCTCATTTGAAAGTCCAATAAAACATGCGAGGTTACTTCGCTGGGTGGTATAAGCTAGTGATCAGGGGCTCTGAAGAACTGGAAGGCCTTCTTCATTAATAAAACCCCACTTTGGCAGCTGTTTTGTCTGGTTTAGAAGCACAACTGGAAATGGAGGAAGAAAAAGGAATTTTTTTTTTTATTAAAAAATGACTGGATGAGTACTTCCGCCTCTTATAAAACACAGCTGACTCCTCATTTGGTGCAGTGAAAAAAGTGAATGCCTCTGTCACAGAAGGAATACAGTGATGTGGGAATAAGGGCCTCTATTTAAGGCTGTAAATAGCAAATGAATTGATTGGTGCTGGTGGAAGTGAAGGTGGTTGTCAGGTATCTCGGTGGGTGGTGGGTGCTCTGAGGAGGAGGAGTGTGGGGGTGGGTGCTCCTGGCAAAGCGATGCCTTAGAAAGCAGCAGGAGGCTTGATCAGCAAGAGTCAAACACTGTTGGCAGCTGTCTTGTGCACTTGTTCAGGGTAGAAGCATCTGCAGAATATCAACCTGAATTTGTAATTTGTGTGCCGCTCCCCTCAGTCTCCCTCCTCTGAACAAGTTTTCATGTTCTGAATAGGGAAATTAAAGGTGTTTTGTGTGATGATAAGGTACTGAGAGGTACCTGGAGGTGCCTCATTAGTGATTTCTGATTGATTGAGCTATGCAGCCATCTGTTTTCTGTCTACTGTCAGACAGAAAGGTAATGAATGCAGTCCTGATCTGCGGTGAAGTTGGTAGAAGTTTCCTAGGTTAAATGATTTTCTTTCTCAGACTCTTACGGAGACCAGCAGGTAAGGAGGAGAGCGATTCACTCCGGAGAAGTGGTGATATTCTCCCCTGCTTAGTTTCCAGAGGGCAGCCAGGGAGGGCATTGGCTCTCCACAGCTGTGGGAGTAAAAATGATGACTTGGGTGCTCTAAAATTGATATAAGAACTGAGATAAATTCTTTGTTTGCCTCTCTCAGATCGTGTCTTGTCTCGCACAACGATTTCTACTTGCCTGCACAAAATGCACCTTTACAGAAATGTACAACAGTTATGCAAACTGTGATCTTGCTGTTGAAATGGGAGGCTCTGTTTTGCTGTTTTATGCGTGCATTTGTGAAAGAGTCTCGTGAAACTAAAACTTTCCTTCTTGTTCTTCCAGACACAGTTGAGTCCATGCTTTCAGACTACGACATCCTTTCTCAGTCAAGCATCCAGCAACACTCACTGAAGAAGAGGGATCTCCAGCCTGAGACGCACGTGGAGAGGCTCTTAAGTTTTTCAGCCTTGCAAAGGTAATTAAATCATCAGCAATGAAATAGTTGCTGATGATTTCAGTTTACATGATGAACAATATGCAGTTCCAAACCCAGAAATAGTTATCTTGTTTTCTGTCATGACTGGCCAGTTCTTGTTAGTTAGTGATCTGCATGGTTATGTGACTTCAGAGAGGCTCGGAGGAAATAGAAAAATAAGTTGAGTTGCATTGTATTGCTGTGTTTGCTGAAGTGGCAGTGATTTTAAGATTTCTTTTGCTTTGTTCTTAGCTTTACTTTCATGTAGATTACTTCCACTGATTGGGTTGGATCCCACTTCTACCTCATCTTGGCAACATAGCCATACTTCTGGACCATCCTCTGGTTCTTGAAAATATCTGCCTTCAGTTTGGGGAGTGCGTGTGGTCTGTTGCTCAAGAGTTTTATTTATTTTTTTTTTTTTTCATGGAGGTTTAATCCTCTTCTTACTGAGTGTAAATTTCCCATTCAGTAAAACACTATGCTACTTTTTTTTTTTTTTTTTTCCCCAACACAAGAAATAGCAGCACAGGGGAAAGGGGAAGGAGAGGTAGAAGAGAGCAAGCACAAAGGTTGTAGGGATGCTATTCCGAGTGTCAGGAAAGTGCCTGACAGGTATGCGAGTGCTGAAATTGTGAATCTGAAATGGGGGAGCAGGGTGAGAATAACGCTTTGTTTTAACAAGTGTAGGTTGATTTTGTTCATCTGGAATCTTTGTCCACTGTGTTCTCATGTGCCTTCCCCATTTGTCATCTACAACTTTCATGCAAATTGTTGTGAATATTTTTTAAATCTCTAAGTGTTTGGAGGTGGGTAGCAAGTATAAAAGGCTACCCTTTTATATTTAATGGGATCAAATGTCTGACTGTCCCTGTCTGGTACTGCCTCATGCACCCTGACTTTATGGTGAGGTTGCAATACTGCCAATGATAATTACGGAATACTTGCAGAGGGACATACCAAAAATCTTTGACCCAAAGCCCGCATAAACCAAGAGCCCATGTGGCTACTTTCAGAGAAGGTTCTCTACCTACTTCTTGGGATAGCCTTTAGTTTTTGTGACACTATGTAATGAAAATCTACAGAGATCAAATTTCTGTTTATAGTCTTCTGACTATATTATTTCAGAAAATAAGAGCTTTAAAATAATTTAACTTCAAGTAGATGAACAAATTTCTTAGTCTGATTTTCTTTCAATAGTTACCGGTAACTGGTTTTGCTTGACTGCATATGGAGAAGGTGCATCATGAGCAAACAGCGACTGTTTGGGGGGTAGAGTGTGTGTGTGGGTTTTTTGTTTTGTTTTTTAAATAAAACACCTTTGACACTTTAAAAATGTTTACAGTTATGAATTACATAATATATGTTTTTTGTAGCCTGCTTATCAGAGTTAATGGTTTGGGACCCTCAGTAAAATGGAGACTGGATGTGTCTGTTTTGTGTATGCTTTGCTTAAAAATAAATGGAAGTAAATTCTTTTACAGGCACTTTAAATTATACTTAACTGCAACTGCTGAACACTTTTCAGAAAAATTTCAAGCATTAATTGTGGATGGTGAAGGCAAGGAAAAGGAGTATCGTGTTCAATGGCAAGACTTTTTCACTGGACATGTCGTTGGTTAGTATGGACTAGACTGTGTTTCAATGCTGAGAAAGCACAGCTTTGCACAAGTCTCTTGGCCAAAGTAAACGCTATATTGCCCTCATTTTCATCAGATATGATTAGGATGAACAACTAAACTCATTTCTCATGCCCCTTGTGTTTTCTGGTTTCAGTTTTTTGGGATTTTTTGGATGGGTTTGAATTTTGGGGTTTTTTGAGCTATTGCACCAAGGTTCTAAGACTAAGACTCTTCTGTTCAGTTTGGCAGAACACAAAGGTATAATTTACCCAAGCAGCAGCTTGTGGGATTTTTTTGAAAATGATGATGGTGGCTTTAATTACAGCTGGAATGTAGGACCTAAGTGTTCCTTGTCCCAGAACACAAAGCCCAGGTGGTGATGATGCAGTGTTGCCCAGATTGTTATATTAAAAGTCTTTAAGATGGTTCTTTGCAGACTACTTTTCTTTAAAGAAAGGGTATCTTGCTCCACTTAAGTCCAGCACTAATGCTTCTGCTAAGTTGTTTTGATTTTTATGTTGCCTTTGTGATTTGGTGAAAGTCTTTTCCACTGGAATGCAGGCTGACTCCATGAAACTGCTATCTGATAGTGGTAAGATGCAAGCTGCTTTTGTTGGCAGAAACGTTCTGGGTCCCATTACTAATCCCCATAGCCGTCTCAACACCTGCAAAATTATCAGTTAAATCTAAGTCTAGATGACTATGACCATTGGGAAGTTAAGGTTCTGGGGGGAGTGCTGGTTCTCTTTTCTAGCCCCCCCCCCCAGTATTTTCTGTAAAGTGGACAGTATAGTGTTCTTCAGACACTGAAGAAGGGAATTTGACTTGAAGTTTAAAGCAAATTAAAAAAACCAACTGTCTGTGCAGGAGTGCATGCAAATAGAGCTGAATTAATTTATTTATTTTTTTTCCTTGCTTATGTTAAAGGAGAGCATAATTCCAAGGTTGTGGCACATATTGGGGATGAAGACTTTACAGTAAGAATCAATACTGATGGAGAAGAATACAATATAGAGGT
>NW_009660184.1:1440602-1469557 GCF_000708025.1 Charadrius vociferus | reverse complement strand
GTGGGTGTTTCTCTTTCTAGTTAGTCACATTGACACCTCTGTAGTTGAAAATAGACTTGGTGGTGGTGTTTGTTTTGGGGTGATGAGGGAGAGAAATGTGAAACCAATTTGACTTTCGCAAGTGTTGAGTTTTATTAGTGAGTGACATTCTCTAACATTTGCATGTTTTAGATACATCAGGGAGAAGATATGTTTTAAACAGGAAGGGGTTTTAGTAACAGAAATGGATAACATTAGTAATTAGTGGTGATCGTGTCCTTTAGAATAACAAACTGTGCAGCCTTCTGAGCAGAGTTGAGGTCTGTTGAACTTCTGAAATTTTGGCTTTGTTACATCTTGGAATTTTTCCCATTCTTAGAGCTTTATTTGAAAATCTGTTATTTTTCCCTTCTCCCCAGTTTCTTTGTTTTCACCGTTTTCATTGCTTGTGTTGTTTTAAACTATTGGTTTAAAAAGTATTCAACAAATATGTAATTAGAGACTGTTCTAATGAGTTGTTCAGTTCAGTATATTCCCAGACACAAGCTGTATTAGAATGGCTGAATAACAGTAATTATGACTGAGTGTTATACGGATATTGTAATTGTCTTCAAACCCAAAGATATGCAGAATTATGGGCAGACCTGGGAAATCCAGTCATGTTGAAGTATGAAAATGTGATTACAATACCCAAACCATTGTACTTGCATTTTACGTTAAGAGCATATAGTGGCTGTTTGTGATTTAAAGCATTTTTGTCTTTGTGGTCCGGAGTAATGTAAGCACGTCTCGGTTTTCTGCACAGCCAACCCCGTTGCTCCTCACTGGCTGTGTCTGTACAGTTAAATAAAGGCAGGTAATAGTGTGGAGTCTCCAGCTTGTCCACGCTGCCTAGTTTTAGTGTCCCTGGGTTAGCTTTGGCCCCTAACCAGCCCTGAATGAGATTATGCTTGTGTGCAGTCAGAGATGGTGTGTGCCAGAGACTGTTCCCACAAAGCAGAGTGGACAAAGCTGCTCCGCCATTGCCTGCCTTTGCTTTCATGGTCTTCCTGCACCGTTCAGAAAGGCTGTGGACCTTTGTATAATCCTCTGGTGCCCTCACACCTTGCCCCAGGGTGCGAAACACGTGCCCTCAGTTTTGTGTTGTAGACACATGGCTGTGGGGCCAGCACAGCCTTCACTTTTCAGAACCTTTTTGCTGTGAACCAAAAGCACAGTATGCTAAACAATAGTTGTGTGAAATTGAAGGAGCACTGCCTAAGGGCCAGAAAAGGCCCAGACCCAGGAGCTCTGTATTGTGGATGTGGGCAGTCTATGCTAGTTGGCCTTGCCCAAAGGACAGACTCTGTCCATGTTGTATTTGGTGGTGGTGGTGTAGCTGTTATGTACAGATCGTAAAAGGGAAGTCTCAGTAAAGAAAAAAGATGGTTAGTATGCATCTGCTATGAGAATTAATGTCTTACGTTGGGCTTCCGTGGTTTTCTTTTGGTTTTGGAGAAATTTTTATGCTTACAAGTGACTTGGGTAGCTATTGAATGTTGAAGAGCCTGCCTTCTGCTGTGAAGACAGCATTCTGCTGTGCAATTAGATATTCTCTGTTATCTGCCAGCTCCTGTGCTTCTGGTCAGGGCGTTTGTTAGCATAGTTAAAGCACCCCCTCCCTGGCTGTGCCATTCTCCGTGCTGTTATGGAGAGAGCGGAGGAGCCCGAGATGCCTCCTCAGCTTGCTCCTATTCTGGAAGGGGGGGGGGCGGAATTTGTCTCTTCTATAACCTTATCAAGTAGCTGCCAGTGCCCTGTTGAAATTATCTTTGATTTTTGGATGTCTGTGGAGCATAAAAGAGTTGAATTCTGTTGGCTTTCTTGAGGACATTGTTTTATCAGTAGATTTATTGCTGTGGGTGAAATTATCATAGTCCAATGCATTTGTGTGTGTACACATAAAGCTGTGGAGATTTAATGGTACACACATGTAATTTTTCACTTATATAGACTTAGTCTTTGCATTCGCTGTGTTCCTAACTAACTGCATTTCTGTTGTTGCTGTTGTCCTGCCAGCCACTGTGGCGATTTGTAGATAATGTGCAAGATGGAAGACTGTTGGTCTACAGATCTGAAGATATTAAAGATTTCTCAAGACTGCAGTCCCCCAAAGTGTGTGGTTACTTAAAGCTGAACGAAGAAGAACTGTTGCCAAAGGGACTGGAAGACAGGAAACAAAATGAAGGTAAGTGTCTGTACCTTGGGAGAGCAGCATCTTTGAAACAAATGCTTGAATCCTGGCTATGTCAGCAAGGAAGAGGAGAACCAGGGCAATAATGTGTGTTGCTACTTCTAGTTTAACTATTAGCTCTTTAAATTTGTTGGTGGGGGGCTGGGGGGAAGCAGCACTCTTCCTCATGCCCGTTCCCCATCCAAAAAAGCCCCAACAACTGATGAGAGGAAGAAACTGTCACTCAGGGCATGTTTCTTCCCCGTTTGTTGAAAGGATGTTTGGCCAGACCAAAGTGCAGGGTAAGGAGAGGAAGCTATTGCATTAGGCCGAAGTAGTGTTTGTTGTGATAGCTGGCAGCAGCGTAGGTACGCCTTCTAAGGCGAACATTAAAACAACTTTGTACTTCTGTGCCCTGTGCAGCAGAACCCGTTTGGCCTTGGTGGTCACTCAAAGAATCCATCTTGAGCTATGATGGGTGTTTGAGAGTTTTTGGTCCCTTTTTCCTCTGTCCTTCGCTGAGTCAGCAGAGGTTGGGATAATGACTAGGAACAGGAGGACCAGAGGTGTTAAGGCTGAGGTAATGACCATAAAAGCTCTACAGGTAAATCTGAATAACTCAATTTCAGTACTATACATTTGTTTCCTTACAACAAGTTTGAGGACTCTTACAAAGACAAAATTTAAGAATAGTTATTAAAAAAATAACCCAAACCCCTAAAACTAAACATCTGTATTCTCCCCCCGGAAACCCACCCAAACTCACATTCATATCTTAAATAAGGATAATAGACAAAGCAGTGGCAGTTTTACTAAGTGTTTATTTAATTGTATTTAAAATGTTCACGTTAGCAAGCATCCATCGGAAGAAAAGAGCCGTTCCAGAGAGCTCCAAAAACACGTGCAAGATGTTGGTAGTGGCAGATCATCGTTTTTTCAAGTATATGGGCCGTGGGGAAGAGAGTACCACTATAAATTATTTGGTAAGTGAATATACCTGTTACAATTTGCTGGAATAAGTGCAGGAAAAAAATAGCAATTCAGTATTTAAAATAATGTACAGCTTATACTACTTTTGTACAACATAACATGTTTACATCCCATGGATGTGTGTGCTTTTTACCTGGGGAGGTACTAAAATATGCTTTAAAAATATTTTATAATGGTGATACCGTAGTTAAATAGTTGTTAAGTTTCACTTATAAACAAACCTTTCCCCTCCACATACTTCTTGTGCCTATGCTATTTTCTGCCTAAGAAATTTTCTTTTTTTAGTCAGAGCTTTAGAATCTCCCGGGTTTTGAAATCCACCACAAACAATCCAAACATCCTTAAAGTTCAAGCATGTTTAAAACTCATATGAGAGGCAAAAGCAACTTGTATAGATTTCCCTGTTTCCCCCTCCTTCCCAAATTCTTCCAAGATCCATGGTCCAGAACAATAAAATTAGAAGTAGGCATGGTAAACAATTTGTTTGGTTGTACATGGGTGTTGTGGTTTAACCCTGGCAGGCAGCTCAGCCCCACCCAGTTGCCTGCTCAGTCCTCCCCAGTGGGATAGGGCAAGAATCGGAACGGTAAAGGTGAGACAACTTGTGGGTTGTGATTAAAAACAGTTTAATAGGTACAGCAAAAGCTGCGCACACAAGCAAAGCAAAATAAGAATTAGTTCACTGCTTCCCATCAGCAGGCAGGTGTTTAGCCATCCTCAGGAAAGTAGGGCTTCATCATGTGTACTGGTTACCAAGTAACCCAGCCAAAACCAGTACAGTTGGGTTTTCTACCTGACAAGTTTTTGTGAAATAGAATGCCTGCCCACAGCCTTTCAGCAGAAGTGGAGAGTATGGGTTTGGGGACTGGAGACAAAAACAAACGAAACCACTTTTGGAGGTCTGTTGATTGTCAAGAGTCTCTTTCTAAGCCTGAATCTTTGAAATGCTAATGACTGTGTTCCACCTTTGCTGGCTTTTTGACCTTTCTGTCCCCAGAAATGTTTACATTCCCTAGGTAACGGAGCCTCAATTCGTGTGTTTGCAGAGATGCTATTATCTCAGCATCTGACATACGCTGAGGCTAACCTACTGTTTTGTGTTTCCTGGCTAGATGTGTACTGTTAACAACACAGTGATTGGCAAACTAAAGCATAAACTATTATCAAGTAGCTCTGAATGTCACTTCTCATTCTGAGCAAGTTTGATGGTTCATATTTAGTAGAAGGGGGTTTTTAAGAAGATGAGAACAGATTGAAAAGAGAGGTATTGATAGTGAGCACTGATGAGAGACTTTCTGGAACTTTGTGCTTGAACCATAATGAGGAAAATAATAGGTTTTTGGCTGGGAGAGGGAAGCAAGCCTCAGGGGTCAGTTAAACTAGTTAAGCATCATGCTAAAACAAAGCAGTAAAAACAACTCCCTCCTCTGCCCTTCCCTTCAAAGAAACATGGAAATCTCATATATGAACAAAGTGTTTCCCAAGATGTTCTTAATATTATCGCTTTTCCACTACACAAATGAAAGCAATAAATGGGAAAGTTTGTACTGCTTTTTTACGATGGAAAATTTTCATGGATATTTGGTAACACACTCTGGATCCAAGTGCTGTTGTTTTTGGATCAGTGAGTGCGTCTATTATGTTATATGAGGTTCAATTTTAATTTGAAGTGAGTGTTTCTAGATAAGTATGTTGCAGTTTCTCTGGGTGCCTTGCACTTTATTACATGAAAGCTCAATACTAAATAACTTGGTTTTCTTTTCTGTATAGATTGAATTGATAGACAGAGTAGATGACATCTACAGAAATACTTCTTGGGACAACGGAGCCTTCAATGGGTACGGCATACAGATAGAGCAGGTATTCACTGAACTATGCAAAGAGTTTCCAATTTAAAGGATAAGAATATGGTTTAGATATTGGAGTTTCTGATTATTTTATCTGGATTAGAGCTAAAATAATCAAATTCTACGTTATTCACTCCAGCCAGGAGCATTCTGAAACAGCATCTTGCCAGAGGTGGTGGTAATGATCTGACACAGCATGCCCATTTTGAGTTCCTTGCAGCATTTGAGGCAGGAGTTTTCAGGGAGAATCTTTCCATAGTTAATCTCAAAGGTGCTTTTTTTTTTTTTCCCCCCCCTGAATATAAGCAATTCTTGTTTCTATCAGACATACTCTTATGCCTGTATTTAATGTTTTTGTGTATGGCTGCTGCTTAGCTTACAAAGTCTGAGTGGGCGCCAAATTGATGAAAATACACAAATCCTGACTGAAAAGCTTTTATGACTCCCTTAGACATCATGATATCATGATAGTGTAGAGGCTGGTATAGGGTGGATGCAGGGGACTTCAATTTATATGATGGCTTCTGAAAGTTAGTACACAGAAATCTGGAAAAGGGAATTAAAAAGAAGATTAATCCATCAGCTCAGAGTCCTGGAAGAGCTGTGATGTGGAACATGGAGACTCATGGTACCAGCTAGCTCCCCCTTTGCTGGGAAAGGGTCTGCAGGAACAAGGAAGGAGAGTTAATTGGGCAGGGAGGGGGAAAGACCATGATGCACTAATTCTAGATTACTGGGAAAGTAGCAATTCTTTAAAATACATTTTGATTAGCTAGAACTCTGAAATGGTTTGGGGTTATTTATGCTTTATGTAAATCCTGGTTGTATTTGGGGTTTTTTTTAGTAGAGTAACACGCATCTGAAAGCAGAATGTTACCATGAAAATTGTTTATGTTGTCCTGTAAAAGGGCTGGTGTAGTTACTTTTGATGTAGTGGGTGTATCTTAACTAGCAGAGGCTGAAAAGTTAACATTAGAAGTATGCTGAGTCTGAATTTTTCTCCTTGCAGATCTATTGAGACATTTAAGATTACATAGAAAGCTTTTCTGTAGCTATAAAATTGACCAAAATTCCTCTACATTGTTGTTGCCCTTCTTGAAATGTAGATTATCATCCACAATGAGCCAAATGTTGTAAAACCTGGAGGAAAGCATTACAATATGGCAAAAAGTTACCCAGATGATAAGAAAGATGCCTGGGATGTGAAAATGCTGCTAGAGGTAGGTTTAACCCTTGAAAAATGGTGTCCCTTACAGAGAATTACTCATTCACACAGCTGCTCTGTAGTAACAGAGGAAACTCCTCTACTTCCTTTGCATGACATGTAGATGTTACACAAAGTCTAACTAGCTGATGTGATGTGCCCTGTAGCCTATGGTAAAGGGCTCCATTGCATAATTATAGAGCACGCACCAATTAGGATTATTAATATGTGGCCTGAGTCAGAAATGCAGTCCTGATATGTCTGGTCCTGAGACTGGCTGCCTTGTGACCTTCATCAAATTATTGTACTTGGTTTTTCCATCTCTGTGAAAAGGGGAAATGAATAGACAAGTTATGTAAATGAATGCATACAATGTGCTTAGGTATTCATTTAATTTTTTACAGGTCTGTAGGACAGCTAAACAACTGCTTTTTTCTGACTTAACCAGATCTAGAATGTGCTTGTCTGGCTCATTAGATAAATGTTCTTATCTATGGACTTCTAATATGCACTGTAAAGTGTCTTACAAAGATTTGCTTTTTTTTTTTTTTTTTCTTTAAAGCAATTTAGCTTTGATATTGCTGAGAAAGCAGCTCACGTGTGCCTTGCTCATCTCTTCACATATCAAGATTTTGACATGGGAACTCTTGGATTGGCTTATGTTGGCTCTCCCAGACCTAACAGCCATGGTGGCATTTGTCCTAAAGGCAAGGCTGCTTTTTCTTCCATCTCAGTTGCGGGTTGAAAACTAGTTTTTGTTATTTGTGTTTAATGCTCTTCTGCAACTTTCATGGAGCATGATGTGTTATTTGCCTAGACTGTAGTCATTGTTTTTTGGATAGATTAGATGGCCATTTTCTTGGCTGGAGCTGGAAAAAGAAGGGAGGGAAGGATCACAGTCACTAAGCTATCTGGTGTGAACAAGCTGGCCAGAACAAACCCTAGACCAAAGGCTGCTTTGTGTGGGTGCATCTTGCAGCGGTTCTGGAACGGCAGATGCTGTTGTCTTGGAAATTTCTTCTATTTTCCCCTTTATTGCAATACATGAGCTGTTTGTGCTGTGCTTGAAAGATTCCCCACTCCAAAAACTGGCAAGAGGCAAGGTCTCACTGGTGAGCCTGTGAGAACAACAAAGCTGTTGATTTCCCCAAACAAGGATCCTTCTCTCCCTCCCAAAAACCCTGAAACCCAAGAAAAACGTTTGTCAATTTTTATTTGTTTGTTTCTCACTTCTGTAGCTTATTATAGTCAAACTGCAAAGAAGGACATCTATCTGAACAGTGGATTAACCAGCACCAAGAACTATGGGAAGACCATCCTCACAAAGGTAGGAAAGTATCCTCCTCTGCAGAGTGTGAATGTTCGGCATGTTGGTGATGTGTGCCATGGGATTGTGACAAGCTTCCACGCTCTCCGAGAAACAAGCTGCTGGCTTTCTGATTGAGTCAGATCCCTGGAGACAAGGATGTAGGTCACAAAACCAAAATTACTGTTTTAGTTCTTGGTGACAAAGGGAGTTGGGACTGAATGGAATTGAACATTGAATTTGCTGCAGAAAGGGAATGAAGACAGCCAGCTAGTGTCTATTAGAGGCTGTAGTTGTCCAGATATAAACAGGATTTTGATATCTAAAGATGAATTTAAATGTATTTTGCTTTTAAAAAAACCCAACAAACAAAACAAAACCAAACCCTTAAACAGAACAAGTGGTAGCCTTACAGTAAGAATAAAATTAGTCTGCTGGCTCAAGTAAGAAAAAACTTAACGTGTATGCTATTATGTATACCTACAATGTTCAGATGGACACTTCCATACGCTTGGTCTGTTCCATTTGCAAGGTAAACCAGTGAAAGTAGTGCAGGCAAAATAGGAGTTTTAGTTTGGGCCTTTTAATGAAATTTCCTCTACCTGATTTTTGTGTGTGTTTCCCAAATAAGTAGAGCAGAGAACAGTATAATAGATAGGGCTTATTAGTGCTAATACTAAGCCTAATGTAAATTATGCTGTCTGGATTTTATTTTTTTTTAATATATTTGATGAGATAGTAAATACATAAAAGCCTGAATGTGAGCTTTGTCTCACTTGTAAAGATACCAGAGCAGTGCCTGTGTTTGCATCTACCAAATCTTTGCAGTTGGGCATATTTCTCTTTTGCCGACTTCTGCTGACTTCTCAGCTGTGCTTTTCTGTAGCCTGATTATAAAGGGAACTCATAATTGATGTGTGGGCTAAAACTTGGCACAGAAGCTGTCAAGGAGCTAGGAAAAAAAAAGACAGTGAAGCTTTGTGTTAGAGGGATGCTGACAAAGAGCTCTAGCCGTTGCTATGCTATTTGCATTTGTTGTTCAATCTCCAAGATGGAGTTCTGCCTTGGATTACAAAGGAAATTGAGTTTGCTGTCTTCCCGTGGCAGGCACAAAGCTTGGGATGTGGCAGCGGGAGCATTATGGATTGGTTTCACAGGGAGAGTGCTGCACGGTGTCCACTTGGGTTTGAAAAAAGAAAAAAAACTGCTTAAAACCCTTCCCCAGAGTAAACGCAATGAAGCATAGGACTGATCCTTGGGCAGCTGTCCTGTCTCTGCCTATTGCATTAGCTGTGCCTAGACTGGGTACTGGTGCTGCTCATTGCAGTGCTTGGTCCTTCCTGTGCCTGCACAGCAGCAGAAAGGACAGTTAGCTGTTCAAACTTGCTTCTCTCTCCTGAACTGTTCCGTCTCCTTGTGGATAACTTTCATTTCTGTGTTAGTTTTATTTGTGGTTGTCACCTTGTGAGCTTGACACCACCTGCTGGTCAAGGCACTGCAGGGAGGCACTGTGCAGTGAGGCAGAGCCGGTTTGGGATCCTCAGCAGGAGTCCTGTCTTGCATAAATGATGTTGGAAATCCATCCCTGTTGGGCGACATTTGTAGATGTCTTGCCTAGTAATCGTGCAATAGAAGAGCTTATTCAGC
Organism: Charadrius vociferus; assembly: GCF_000708025.1. Classification (NCBI taxonomy): domain Eukaryota; kingdom Metazoa; phylum Chordata; class Aves; order Charadriiformes; family Charadriidae; genus Charadrius; species Charadrius vociferus. The sequence goes on along the minus strand of NW_009660184.1, from coordinate 1,460,372 downwards.
ACTCCTAATGTCATCACCCATTTAGAAGAAGTAATTCTAATGGCAAGATATGTTAAACAAGAGATTGACTAATCTTAGTAGCTGGTGTTTGTTTGGATTGTTTTTTTGTTTCAACATTGTGCCTTCCAGCTATTTAAAAGCAAATTTTGACGCTGCATTGCATTGAAAACAAAATTGAATCAGTATTGTAGGACAGCATTTTGTCTTTGAGTTGTTTAGTATTCAAACCTAGTCCTGGAACTTGCCTTTGGAAATGGACCATAATTTTACTTGCCTTCAGTTCTCTACTTCTTAAAACAAACAATAAAAAGAGTTCATGGGCAAATCCCTTTCCATCTCAGTGTATCTTAGAATTGCGGGTGGCCTGGAAATAGCTGGGATCTTCTGTCCTCTCCTGCTTGGACTAATTTTTTTCAGCATTGCTTTTTTCATGTTCAAAACAGGAGGCTGACCTGGTTACGACGCATGAACTTGGACACAACTTCGGAGCAGAGCATGATCCTGATAGTCTGCCAGAATGTGCCCCCACTGAAGACCAGGGAGGGAAGTATGTTATGTACCCGATTGCTGTCAGCGGAGATCATGAAAACAACAAGGTATAGTTGCATAGTTTTGCTTCCACATGTGAGTTTCTGCTAGGGTCAATGACCCTTTGCATGGAAAGTCTATTTAGTTAATGATTCCTGTAGCTTGAAACTGTCAGGAATGTAATGGAGTAGCCATAAGAAGAAAACATACTTGCGTGCCATTGGGTTCTCTGTAAGATAAGTTCATCTTTGGGTTCTGAGTTTCACTGGAGTTCATAGCATGTCCAGGTGCTTTTTTAATTAGCTGTTTATAATTAGCTGTGGCCACATGCTCCCAAAAGTGAGTCGATCAGCAAGAGTCAACTACAGAACCTTCAGTACCAAAGAGCATTTGGGTGGTCGGTAGCAGTTCTTATTGGAGAGAGGCTGCCGGACGCCACAGCCATGGTGCTCACCAGTCTCAGAAGCTTGCACTGGCAGTGTGGACATGGCGCTGTGCCTGTTCTGCAGATGAGAAACCAAGATTATCGAGTGAATGATTAGTTTGCAGTCTAGTCTGACTTGTTGTGGTTCATGCCTAGCCTGCTGCTGAGAGGTAGCACAGTCTCTCCCTGTTGCTACAACTTCACAGTCCTTCCTGGGGCTGGTTGCTAGTGCTCCTGAAGCCGTGGGCGAGCTGGAGTTGGTTCTGTGACCCTGAGCCAGACTGTGTGGGTGTCCCTGCATTGTAACATAGTGATGTCCTTTATGGACCCAACTGTGCCTTTCCCATCTTAAAATTTTTCCAAGGTATCAAACTGACAGTGTAAAGGGAGCAACTGCTTTCTGAGATGCCAGAATTTGGAGGCGTAAGGAGGTTGAGGCTGTCTTAGATGCCAGATGTTGACAGAAAGGTACGCTCCTCAGTGCTGCTCTTTCCCCTCGTGACTCTCTAGATGTTCTCAAGCTGCAGCAAAAAATCCATCCATAGGACCATAGAGATCAAAGCCCAGGAGTGCTTCAAAGAGCGCAACAACAAAGTGTGTGGGAACTCCAGGGTGGATGAAGGGGAGGAGTGCGATCCTGGCCTCTTGTACCAACAGGCTGATCCCTGCTGCTCTGCAGACTGTAAACTGAAAGATGGTGCCAAATGCAGGTAAGGGGAAATAAATTGCAACTTTGCTTACTCAGGGCCAAAAGTTCCTGAAGCCACCTGCAGTGTCACAGACCTGTTTCCTGGCCTTAAGGCTAAACATGGGAGCTGAACACAATAAAGGGTTTCAGGAAAGGCTGCTGTGTGCATGCATTGTTTGCATACATTTAATTTTTATAGCATTCTGCTACTTTTTCTGAAAAGTGCCGTGGGCACTACAAGCTTGGAGGTGGTTGTTATATTTAAGAGCAAAAATCAGGCATTCAAAAGTTAATATTAAAAATTTCCTGTACAAGTACAGTTTTGCTTGTATTGCAAGGCAGCTTTAAACTGGGGTCACATACTGGTATTTTCAAGACTGCTGCAAAATGTGCTTGAGCAGACACCACAGTGACTGCACTGAATGAGTCCGCTTTCTGTTCTTCCTCCTCTTTGGGGTGTTTGTGGCCCTGTTGCAGTGCAGTGTCCAGTCTAGCTTTTTGGAGTTCAGCTCTGCACCACGTAACAGTAGACGAGTCGTGCAACTCGCAAGAAATTCCCTCAGCTTTAACGACCTGCTGTCATGTGTGTTTGTACTAAGAGCCTTCTTGCATTAGATACAGAACAAAGAATAAAGAGAGTGCAGAATAAAGACTAGGACAAATGGCGGGGGAAAATGTGTGGGGAAGAAAACAGTGGAAGATCTTGTCCACAGTTGCGCAGCAAGTGATAAGAGGATCCAGGTGCCTTTAATAAATATAAGGATCACTCTGTTGTCTCTCAATATGTACTTTCTACATGCTTTTACCTTTGGTAAATGAAGAGTGAGTGGGTGTGTAGAAAAGCGGTCGTGGGAGGGGGCAGAGGGGGCAAGGGTTTTGAATCAGTGAGTCAGTCTCCAAGAAGTAGCTTTTTCTTTTCTAAACATCCCTTTTCCGTGGCTTTGTCATGCTTGTACTTCTTTTTAAAAAAAGAATTGCTTAATATTTCTTCCTTTCATTTTGATCTTTCCACAGTGATCGGAACAGTCCCTGCTGTAAAGGCTGCCAGTTTGAAAGTGCACAGAAGAAATGCCAAGAAGCCATAAATGCCACTTGTAAAGGAGAGTCTTTTTGCACTGGTAGGATGTGGTTCTGTCCCCTTTACGTCAGCTAGCCAAGCGCTCCAGGCTCAGTGTCCTGTTCGATCCACTTTCAAACTAGTGCCCTTTATTCATCCGGTACATGTAATTTTAGAGACTAGTTAAGCATCACGAAATTGCCCTATAATGAGTTTTGTTGTAGTTCAGGAGTCACTTGGTGATTTACTGCCCAAAAGAACATGAAAAATCTTGTTGGTTTTTCTTTCTTTTTTTCCTTCATTCTTTCCCTTAAAAAAAGAAAAAGCAAAACAGGGTGTGTCACTGGGATGGGACAAGAATGAGCTGAATCTTGCCATAGAAAGGGTGGAATTACTGCAACCCTGTTTCGCTTCTCCATTTGTTTACTTCCCCCTTATAATCTTTCCTGGAGGCAGGGAGTCAAGTCAGAGCTCCTGCTGCTTTGCTGATGGTGCCTCCAGGGTCTGCTAGCTACTGCTCGGTCACTGGAGTGCCACAATGCCTGAGTTGTTGAAAGCCTCCAAAGCTTCTGCTGCCTCTCAGAGGAGCTGGCAGGCAGCCTGCAGATGAAAGCCAAGAACAAGCTGTTGGGGTACCCCCCGGGATGAGTCTGGATTTCCTTTTATTGTCCTTTTTCCTTCTGCACACTTAGGCGCTCTGCCCTTTGCTCTAACACAGTCCTCCCACCCTGTTGTAGGGAACAGCAGCGAGTGCCCCCCTCCAGGGAATGCTCCAGATGACACAGTCTGCGTGGACATGGGGAAGTGCAAGGATGGGGAGTGTGTCCCTTTCTGTGAGAGGGAGAAGAACCTACGGTCGTGTGCATGCAACGGTAGGTAACATGGGACTGAACTGAAACGCGTGCTTTGACTCTGCTCCTTGGAGAGTGCTGGCCTCACTGTGGGGTGGCCTATTGAAGGGCTGAGCTTAGGGTTTCTGAAAAAGTTGAAACCATTGGTTTTTCAGGGCTAGTATTTTCTGTTTGGAAAAGGAATGTGAATGTCCTCTTATCCTTTGGTGGTCTGGGTTTGAAGACATAAAGATGACACTTGCAGATTGATACCCCAGTTAAAGGAGACGGCACTCTCCCACCCTCCACCTCCTCTGCCACGGGTGGACAGAAGGGAAAGTCTGACTGTTCTCTGATAGTAACGAGATCACAACCAACTTCTGGACCAGGCATCTGGCAGAGGAGTGGTGCTTTAACCAGCTGTTAAACAAGTTGTTTAACAAGTTGTTAAAGAACAATTTCAAAGAGGTTAGAATCATAGAATGGTTTGGTTTGGAAGGGACCTTGAAGATCATGTAGTTCCAGCCCCCCTGCCCTGGGCTGTGACACCTTCCACTAGACCAGGTTGCTCAAAGCCCCGTCCAACCTGGCCTTGAACAACTTCCCTGGGCAACCTGTTCCAGTGTCTCACCACCTTCATAGTGAAAAATTTCTTCCTAATATCTAATCTAAATCTCCCCTCTTCCACTTTGAAGCCATTACCCCATGTCCTATCACTACGCGCCCTTGCAAAAAGTCCCTCTCCACCTTTCCTGTATGCCCTCTTCAGATACTGGGAGGCTGCTATAAGGTCTGCCAGGAGCCTTCTCTTCTCCAGGCTGAACAGCTCCAGCTCTCTCAGCCTGTCTTCATAGGGGAGGTGCTCGAGCCCTCTGATCTTCTTTGAGGCCCTCCTCTGGACTTGATTCATCAGGTTAAAGTGCCTTGAGAACACAGGATCCCCAAGTCCAGTCCCCTGCTACTGCAAACCTGCCTGTCATATACTTCTGTCAATAAGCTTTACTGTTTGCTTGCTCTTCATCTGAGCTCTTAAAACTGGTAAAGCAGCTGTGAGCAGGTGGAAAACTTCACAAGGGAAGTGCTGTGAGCCCCACCATTTGAGATGGAGGGTACAGCCAAGGAGAAGGGTGTCTAGAGGACCCAAGTCCAATAAATCCTTAATTCTGTGTCTTGGACATGTTTGGAACTCCTTCTCCTGCCTGTTGATTCGTGCCATGTTGGAATATCAGCTTGGAGAGCTTGGTCCTGCTGTGTCCTCTAGTATGTTGCAGAGGGCATCAGGTTGAGTTTCAGGCTTGGTTATCAGAGTGCCCGAAATTGGGTGACTTGTACAGTCCTGCCTTCCCCATCGGGAAGCCGGGCAGGAACACGGTCAGCCAGGGGACACGTGGGGTTATGCATCTGCGTGGTTATGGGTTGCAGGTGGCTACTGGTGCTGCCAAGGAATGAGTTTGTTGCTTTATTGCAGAAACGGATAATTCCTGCAAGGTGTGCTGCCGGGACGAGCAGGATAGGTGCATACCGTACGTCGATGCTAACGACCAGTTTCTGTTCCTGCGCAAGGGGAAGCCTTGCACTGTGGGCTTCTGTGATACAAATGTAAGTTTTCCCAGATGTCAGCGCACTGTGTGCTCTGCGTCGGTGGCAGGTGTTTTGAGAGTCCTCTGTGATGAGGACAGTGCTGATAAAGAGAAGCCAAAGCTTGACATGCTGCTGAGCAGGGTGGTACTGTGTAAGTATGTCTCCATAGGGTAAATATTAAAGGGTGTCTGAGGCTGCAGATGGGAGTTAGTTCTGCTAACTGCCTGTGCAAGGGGGAAACCTTACCTTCTCCTATTGCTTATTGTCCCCTTCTGCTGCTCCCCACAGCTCAGCCAGCCGGCAGTTTGTGTGAAGGAGGTGAATGAGTGCTGCCATAAGCCTCGTCTAGGTTTGCAGTGCTTGCTATTTCAGCTGTTCACGTTAGCTCAATTAATTTTGACTAAAATAATTCAGGTCAGGGAGCAATCGCATGAAAATCTAGCTGGCAATATCCAAAAGGGGCAGTGAGCGTGTGGCAGGGAGACTGGTGGGTTGCTGGCACTCAGTGATCATTTCAGTGCTGCAGCTGTACAGACAATCGAGTCACCTGCAGACCCCAACAGTCAAAGCTAAACTGGGTGTTGGCAGAAGTGAATTTGGGAAGGCATGCCCCAGCTCTTCCGCTGGCAGAACTGAAAGACTGATGATCTGCACAGCCACATCTGGGAGTCTGGGTAACCCTGGGCTCCCGAGAGCTGCAGCCTTCTCGGTGGGTAATGGGAACTGAGCCTTCCGGTGCTTAAACCTCTCCAGAAACTTCAGTTTTGTGTCCCCTGACAGGGGGCGAAGGTGGGGTGGTTTTTGCATGTTTCAAACCTTGAAACTTCATCTGTTCCGGACAGCAATAGAGTTGAAACTGTTTTGCCAAAAACAAAGGCAATAAAAATGGACTGCTGGTACTGGGCATGAGCGTTAAACCCGTATTCAGAATGTGAGTTAAGTGCCGCTGTGTCTGTAGTTTTCATTTCATTACTGTCTCTGTATCATCTTCCCTCCAAGAAGACAGTAGTTAACGCTTAGCATACACTTATTTACGAAATAATCTTTTACTTTTGCAGGGCAAATGCGAGAAGCAAGTACAGGATGTGATCGAACGATTTTGGGATTTCATAGACCAACTCAGCATCAATACTTTTGGTAAGATCTGTAACCATATCCTTTGGGGTTTTTTTAGTTCATGACATGAACCTCTAAAGCCTCGGAGGGAGTTAGCTGGCTGGTTTTACTCCCCTGCATGAAAGGGTAGCTCGTAGCTGTGTTTCTGGTATACACAAATATATTTTTCCCTGAAGTTTGACAATAGTGATCTTGCCTTTTAAAGCTGAAAGGATGGGGGTTCATTTTACATTTTTCCACCCTGTTATTTTCTAGGCATCCTCCAAGCTGGTAAAGGAGACGATAGCTTCTTGCCTGAATACCAAGAAGTAGGTCAATTAGAGAAAAGGAAATAACAGACAGTCTTTTTGGAGGTCAGCTAGATTCAGCGTAGCATAAAGTGGGCCTCTCAGTGGGATTTAAATGTCAACAGTCTGGGAGAGGAAAACTTCATTTCTCTCTTAAGAGACCCACTGAGGTCACATAGTCAAGCTGTGTGCCTGTACTGAGTCATTGCCCAGCGATTGTGAGTGGGCCCCCTTGGTCTTGATCCCCAGTGTGCAATCCAAGCAGGCAGCCCCCCAGTGTAACCCACTGGTGTCACACTCTGTTACTGGAAGCATACAAAACCTGTTAATGAGCCCGTTCTGCGTAATGACTGGGTAACTCCATATGCTCACGGTGATGCTGTGCCTACGTAGTGTACTTATCTGGGTTTGGGCCTTTCAATATTGAGTTCTAGGGTTAAAAAATTGTCTCTTAGGTAGCTGTTAAAGCTATTTAGCCTGCTCAGGTAGAGGCAGTTTGTATATACTTGATGTTCAAATGGGTTTTTTTGTGGAGGCAGGTAGTTAACACCTGACTGTAAATCAGAATTTGGTAACAGACTTGCAGTGTGTCTTGTATAATTGAGAAGGGCAGCGTGGCTAACTCAATGTAGCCTGTTCCCAATCAACTCATATTAAATGTTATGGCCTGTCAGCATTTCTCATCAGAGAAGAGCAGAGGGGAAAAAAAAAATCTTATTGTTAACATATTGCATACAATTCTCTAAAACTCTGATTTCTTTTATCTTTGCCAGTCCTGTAGCCTGCGCTTCTCTGAGCAGTTCTGTGGCTCGGCTTGCGTGAGCAGTGGCTGCAGAATGGGGATAGATGTGTGTGTTCATGAAATGGTATTTGGTAGGTAACTAACAGATTTGAACTGATTTCACAGGGAAGTTCCTAGCGGATAATATAGTGGGCTCCGTGCTTGTTTTCTCCTTACTTTTTTGGATTCCTCTCAGCATCCTTGTGCACTGCGTGGTGAGTAAGCTGTCTTTGAGATGACTGCTCTGTTGGATTGAGCTATAAGAGAACACCCTTCATATATGAAATGGTAGATGTCTGTGGGAGAAGGCGATGGGAAGCTTTTAGCAAACCCCAGGGGAGGAATCCAGCATATGTAAGACTTATGGCTTCTTCAACAGGCAAAACTCCCACTAATCACTGCTGGGCTCTGAGAGGCCCAGTGCTCCCATGATTCCCTGGAGCCCTTCCCATTCTTCCCTAGGCAGGTTTCCTTGCTCTGCCTCCCAAATTCTACCCAAGTATAATTTTGGTAACTTCCATTAGTTTCTAAAGCCCTGCTAAGAAATAAGACACCCACATTTTGTGGGGACACCCAGAGTGGGAAGTGGTCATGGTTGAGCTTGGGTGGATGGATAAAGAGAGAGCTCACAGCAACTGGGAGCGTGGGGTTAGAGCAGAGGGTTGCTGTGCCCACCAGCGCTCCTGGGATGGATGGGAAGGCATGGGAGGTGGTAAGGGGAGGGGAAAGAGCCCCAAGCCCTGCTGTGTCCCTGGAGGGAAATGGGGACAGGGACCTTGCAATTGGGAAACTAACTTTCTTATTTTGTGTATGTGTGTTTTGGTTTGCTTTTGTTTGTTTGTTTGTTTTCCAATAGGACAAGAAATTGGACAAGCAGTATGAGGAGAACACAAAGTCCCTGTTTTGCCCCAGTGTAAGTTGCTGTCTGAGTAAGAATGGGCAGAAAGCTATGCAATGTGCGTTAGAAAATCTGAGACTAAGGTGTGTGCAGAGTATTTATCTTCTTACTAAGAAGCGATAGCAGACAGACCTGGAGCCCCGTGCCTCATGCTGCACATGCATGAATCAATTTGAGGGGAAACTGTTCTCTTGAACGAGCCTGTGTTCGATATATCAAGCACTGCAGCTTGGTGGGGTCTGATTCTTGTTTCCTGCAAGAGCTGTGCTTTGACCTTGTTGACAAAGCAGCTCTCTTGCAGCAGCCGCAGCTCCCGGGGCAGGAAGCAGCTCTGCTCTGCGGAGCACCGCTTCGCACAGCAGGCACCTGTGTATGGGGTCCCCTCGGCGTGGGTCATTCGGCAGCTTCAACCGCAGACCGCTTGTTCCCAGCCAAGTGGTGTCAGCGAAGCACAAGGCTCAGCAGGGTGACGTTGCAGAAAAATCTCTGCAAAATGTGGTGTCTTTGCTGCAGAATGGTTGTTTGCAGGAGTCGGCTTCTAGTGGCCACGTGTGCTAAAGCCTTCCAGTTGCTTATGGGGGAAGTGGCCTCGGGGTGCAGGGACCTGTTAGTGACACTTCTCACCCTGTAGATACTGAGCTGGGAGAGGGGAAGAGCAAAAAGTGCGTAGATAAATGTTAATTACATTCCAGCACAGGGCACCTTCTGACAAAGATTTTTTTCGTTTTGAGGTACCTTGCCCAGTGCTTTGACGATGCAATTCTTATTAATAACCGAAACATTCAATTAAAGAAATGTTGTTTTGTAATGAGAGGGGGGAAAAAAGCCTTGCAGAGCTCTTTCTTGTACAACCACTGGGGGAGGCACACTGAAGTCAAATACCACTGAGGCAGATTGCCTCTGTCATCTACTCTGATGTAACTGAAGGTGATCTTAGTTCAGTTGGCCCATAGCTGGTCTTGAATGCCATAAGAAAAGTCACCTTACAGCTTTATAACTGAATTCAACCAAGAAAATCCTAGAAGGAGGTGTAGCACAGATATAGTTAATGGGCTCCTTGCCCCAGCAACAATTTAACAAACAAATCTTGTGTCTTTTGAATCTGCCAAGGATTGAGCGGTTGGGAAATGTGGTACTCACAGGTAGCAGGTAAACTCATCCTGCCCATTATTAGCATCCCCTAAGGTTTGTGGGGTGGTTTTTTTTTTATGCCCAGAAATCTCTGCATGTTTTCCAAACCATGCTCAAATAGAAGCAGAAGTTAATGGGATTTAACTTAATCTGGGTTGCAGAATTTGGGCGTGATTCCTCTCTGGTCTTTGGCCCTGCATTCAGCACAGCTTCTTGCACATGAAACGGGGACCTCTCAGGTTGGAAGAGTGGAATAAGCTGTATCTTGGACTGTTCCCCTGCACGGAGCTCCGGGTGGTGTCTGGCTTGACCCTGCATTTCCAGCCCTCGGTTTTGCCAAAGCTGTGTTGGGCCCCAGGAGAGGTGGGGCTGAGCCGTCAGCTCTGTCCCAGTGAGGCTGTCACCTGTGGTGCTTTATATGGAGAAGGAACCAACAGAGATAAAAGGGTCTTTCTGCCTTTAGTGCTTAGCATACCTGGATTTCTTGAGAAAAAACCAACGCAACAGGTTGCTTCTGTTGTATGTTTCCTGGTGCGTAAGTAGCATAAATCTAATGTAAAATCCAAAATCTAACTGCTCTTCTAATGCAGTGCAGTGGGTTCAGCCCGGCTAGCGCAGGGTAGCCTGTGGCAGCATGAGGGCAGTCAGCGCATCTCTCCTGGCAGTGGTGGGGAGGACGTGGAACCGTTCTAACAGGAGTGTAGGTGCTCCTCAGAAGGTGCTTGTCACCCGTTCCCCTTGAAAATGGTGCAAAAACTGAACTCCGGACTAGATCCTGGTTGCTTTTCCCAGTGACGTGGCTGCTTGTGTCTTGCAGAACGTGGAGATGCTCAGCAGCCTGGACTCTGCCTCTGTTCGAATCATCAAGCCCTTCCCTGCGGCGCAGTCAACAAGCCGGCACCAGCCGCTGCAGCCCATCACAGCCGTGCCCGCCGTCGCTGCAGCACCGAAACAGGACCACCAAAGAATGGACACTATTCAGGAGGACCCAAGCACTGACTCTCACATTGACGAGGACGGGTTTGAGAAGGACCCTTTCCCAAATAGCAGCTCGGCTGCCAAATCTTTTGAGGACTTGACAGACCATCCTGTCATTAGGAGCGAGAAAGCTTCGTCCTTTAAACTACAGCGCCAGAACCGGGTGGACAGCAAAGAAACAGAATGCTAGTGTCTTGCTGCCTTCTAAATGTAAGACTTGTGTCTGCAAAATAAGGATCTAAAACCATTTCATTTATATAAATATAAATATATGTATATATATTTTTGTGAGGGAGTGGGAGAAATAAGGAAGTGACCTACTGCAGATGCTGGTCATGTGTATGACCTTCCTTAAATTAGATTTATTAGAGCATTATATCTTTTAAAAAGGAAAATCCAATCTAAAACGGGCTTGTTTTTGAAGCTTTTTGGATTTGTTTTTCTATTTCCTTGACCTTTAACATTTCCTTCAACCTGTGGTGCAAAACTGAATATCCTGCTGGATATTGGATTGTGTATATCAGCCTTTTTTATAATTTAATATTTTTTAGTCTGACAGCACTGAGACAAAATTAAGGGGCTTTTAAAAAAAAGATGAAAACACTGCAGTATGTCCCATATAGAGTAGATCATTTAACAATTTAAGGTATGTGTAAGCAAAAGCCTAAACAGATGCCTTGAGAACAGAATGAGAGTAATGAAACAGATTAAAAAAAAAAAGTCTGTCAGCATTGAATGAAGATGCATAATCGGAATCAAGAAGCTTAAGATACACAGCTTCAAATAAATAAAAATAAAAGGGTCATGCAGAGGCTGTTAAACCTTATATAGTGCATGGAAATGCTCCTCTAGCACAAAACTCTGCCTCTAGTGTTCAGGTTGTCTTGTCTTCGTGGCAGAAAAAGGCTTTTGTTGGGAGTTTCCCCACTCGGCACCAAAAGGCTTGTGTGTCACAGGTCTCTGGTAGGAGAAAGAAATGTGTAAGGGGAGAAATCATTTATTTGGATGAGGACTGTTTTAACCAGCTGTTCACAGCAGTTGTTTTAGTGCAGAAATGTTTCTCCAAATGTTATTTTGAAATAGGTAACACTGTTGTTGAGATGTTCAAAGAGCTGAGCCTCAGTTTTCTATTTTTTTTCAGAGTCTATGTGGCCTTTGGAAGCTCCTACTGCATAAATAAATGGGAATAAAAAAAAAAAAAACCCACTCCATTGCAGTGGAGGCATTTGTTTAAAAAAGCATGTGAATTTAATTGGAAAAGAAAAAAACCTTTGTTAAACTTAGAGGGCAAGTATAAGGAGGAGACTTCTCGAATTCAAATTCCCACACAGGTAGTAAAATGTGATGTCAAACATTGGTAATGTAATGGTGTCCTCTGATATATGTGGAGGTCTGTAAGGTGAGCCGGGAAGGGCACACAAGCGTTGGCTTAACTTAGCAGCAGATGGACTGACACAGTGGAGTCACAGCGCAACTGTCCTGATAGTAAAGCAGCATCTTGATTCTGTATGTTTTCTCCCATAATGGCCTACTGATAAAACTGACATGAAAGGTGACCAAGGGTAGAACCGTTTTAACTGTTACAAGCCTGCGCTGGGCCACAGGGTGCCCGCAGCTGCAGAAAGTCTGTGTTTTTAAATGTGAGGGAAAGGAACCAAACCTGTGCCGCACGGATTGCGCGAATAACCCTCTCTCCTCCCCACCCAAGGATACTTGTTACACTAATACTTGAATGTGTGCCTTACGGTATTCCTATCTGACTAGCTATTGTTTTATATTCTGGTTTTGGAATTTGGGGTTATTTTTTGTTTTGTTTTGTTTTTTTGTTTTGTTCAGGGTTTTTTTTTTTTGTTGTTTGATTCAGTGCGAAGTACGTGTGTGCGGAGTTAATTTAATTCCCAATACAATAAAAACTTTTTTATATATAAAAAAATAATCAGTTAAACAAGAGCTGTTTCTGTGTAGTCTTTTTAGAAAAGATCTAAATTCTTTATTTCAGTCTGGCACACAGCCGGACTTCGGCCAGTTGTTTCTCACTGCTCTCCTCTGAAACTCGGCTGCTGTGGATGCCGGACTCTGAGCGGATGTGGCACAGCTCTGCACCTGTGGGGCTGCCCTGCTCCCTTCTGGGGACAGCGTTGGTCTCGCCGTGTGTCCTGGGGACTGTGGTCACTTCTGATGGTGAAATTTGCATCTAAGGTATGCGTGTGTGCTCGTGTGCCTTTTCGGGTAGCAAATGTGTAAGTACCTGTTCTCAGCACTAAGGTCTTTACTTCCCAGGTCAAAACCAGGCAGTGGCACATGCTTGGGAACATGAAAACTGAGGTTTGGAGCAGGCCTTGGACATCACAGAATCCATCCCCAAATCTGAGCATCATTCCAGAAACTGTGAAATGGGTACTTCACGGTTTGTTTGTAACATCTAACGCAGGAAGATCCACAGCTTCCACAGGGAGCCCTTCACACTGTTCAGCCAGTCTTTACTGTGAGCAGTTATTACAGGAAGGACAGTCCAGTTTAATATTCATAAATGCTTATAAATCAAACTAGCTTCTGGTCTAGCTCCAGGCATATGAAAAATAACTACTTATGCTGCAATTTATAACACTATTACACAGCAGATGACAGGTCTTGGCCAGCTTGTTTTAGTTATTTAGTGAGGCAAAGGCAGCCTTGTGGCACTAACGAAGCAGGACATGTTGATGCTCTTTCATCAGTCTCTGTCTCACCCAATGCATAATAAATATGTCACCGACGGCCTCACCACGGGCCTCATCTGGTTTGTGCCAACATAGCTGTTAATATTGCCCAGAGTTATGTGGGGTGTTTAGTTGCAGTGATCAACTATTTCTCTTCCGTGGTCCGGTAGTGGTCTCAGTTCTTCTGCTCCCTAGCTGGCTAACCAATTATTTCCCAAACCACTTTTTCTTTTTTTTCCCATGCTTGTTGAATTTCATCTAGGTTTCAGGCAATTTTTTGCAGTTTGTAAAGGTAGTTTTTTAGTTTGTCTTCTTTCAGCCAAAAACTATATGCAGTACTCATCTGTGACATCAGTTGTTCAATTATGGATGAAGGTCAAAGCTCACGTGAAATGTCACTTTGACTTGGTGGCAAATTACATGATGCAGACCCTTTCTAGTAGTTTCTTCAAGATCCAAGCTTCTCAAAATGAGCATGTGCATCACCAGTTTTATGCTGCCTAAAACCATGTGGTGTTTTGAAGTCTGTGTCTATATGCAAGAAGCTGGTGCCAAAGTAAGTTAAACTTTAAAACCCCTCCAATATATCACTATCAAAAGACTCACTAAGCCTCAGATAACTGCTTTTACTGCTGTATTACAGCCAAATAAATTAATTGGGATTGGTATTAATGGCTCTTAGAATAGAATCATAGAATTGTCTAGGTTGGAAGGGATAGTTAAGATCATCAAGTCCTGCCAAAACCACCACTAAACCACGTCCCTCAGCACCACGTCTACACATCTTTTCCATACCTCCAGGGATGGCGACTCCATCACGCCCCTGGGCAGCCTGTGTCAATGCTTGACAACCCTTTCAGTTAAGAACTTTTTTTTCCTACTATCCAATCTAAACCTCCCCTGCTGTAACTTGAGGCCATTTCCTCTTGTCCTGTTGCTTGTTACTAGGGAGAAGAGGTTGATCCCCACCTCTCTACAACCTCCTTTCAGTTGACAAACTCCTTGCTGCTGCCTCTTACCAGCTCCGAGGTGTTTAAAGCTAGTAGATGGTATTAATCAAAGTGTAGTCCCTAAAGCTCAGCTAGGCCAGGAACTCCTCAGGGCAGCCTCTGGCCCTTGGTCACAGGGCAGCTGAGACTCATTTTCCTCCAAGTCTTCCAAGGAAAGAGGTGCTCAGCCCCACAGATACTCAAACTACAGGCACAAGCAGCATGCAGACAAACCACCCTGTGACACACCCTGAGTGGTCTCATCTTTATTGTCCCACAGAGCAGGATCTCACAAAAGACTGGCCTCAGGGTTCATATGGTCCACATCACGCCAATAAGGAAGCAGGGAAGGAAGAGCAGACAGTTTTTTGTCCAGACGTGACCAAAGTTGTGCTGCTAGAAAGCTGTTGCCTTTTGTTGATAAATGGAGCCCATCGGACAAATAGGAAGAAAAATCCTACACAGGAGGTTAAAATCACATATTAATATATTTTGCTAGTTGCAAATGGAAGGTCTTGAGTAATTTTTAAATAAGTTTTTCAAAACCAGCTGGTATATAGACTGGTTTTATTTTTCACCCTTTGTAGTAATATCGAGAGAATGTTCTGATGGCCAAAGTCACTGCTGTTCATCAGGAAACGCTCGTGGGATTACATGATGCAAACAAAACACTGAGTCTACTGCACTACTGCAGGCTGCACTACTGAACTGTCTACTGCGCTGGTGAGTGCAGGAGAGAGGAAAGATTCGGTGTCCGAACTGGAGTTATCTGCTTACGGAAACTCCGCAATCTCTGTCACACGGACGAGGCATTTGGTCAGAAGCATCAGCACAGTACCGCTGCAACCCGATGTAACTTTGCAGTTAGCCCAGGGCCGTGCAGTGGGTTGGATGAGGTGCCTCCAGAGGCCCCTTCCAACCTAAACTATGCCACGGTTCAAAGTCCGAGGAGCGGGTTATTTATGTGTAATGCACCCAGGGGCCATCTGCTAACGTAATGGTCAAGCTGTACTAAGCTTTATTTTTCCCAGCCCAGTATGCAGCACTCGGGATTATCTTTTCTTCCTATTCCAAAATGTGATTTAGCTATATTTTATATCATTTCAGTAATAATGCTGCACTACTGGTTCCTCTACACTAAATTATGCATTTCACAATTTGTAACAGTTTAAAAATCTTTCTCATGACATCATACCTGATTTTTTTGCATCAGTGTCCAGAGGTCGAGTACATCCGTCCCACAGTCCCTAGCTACCTCAACACAGGCCCGGGCATATTCCCCAGTGGTGGCATTGCGGCGATTTAATTTGTCACCTATCAATCCAAAACAAACCATTTAGCAGTTACAACTGACACAGCTTGATTTCCGTCTTTTGTGGCGCACACGATGCGTGTCAGTGCACTAAACCAGCAGACATAACCAATTACAGACTAAAGTCTCCCACAGCACTCTCATTTGGAAGCTGAGTTTCTCTTTGCACCTCTTCATGTGAATGTTCCTGTGAACATCCTCATCCTCTCATTTCACATGTCTCCTTTGCTCTGGTATTTATCTGACAAAACTAGAAATAAGCAGAACATTTCTCCTGGATACTGGTTGAGGGCAGACAATCTGATATTGCTGCTTACTGTGCAAACAACACCTTATTTGTGGTCCGCAGTCCAAGATCACCCTGTCTTTTGTTCCACCCCTAGACAGCAATCTCTTTTGGACAGATGCTGGCGGATTCAATGCTGTAAAGGCAAGTTTCCTCCCTCCCTACCCCAGAAAAAGGACAGCTTTACGATGAAAACAAATTAACAACATTTTAAAACTGTTACTTGATAGCTAGGAGCCAGATAAGCAGCATTCATGGTGTGCTCACCTAACAGATTTTCAAAAGGACAATACAGGTGCATGTTTCGCAAACTACAGCTGGAGCAGCTTTAGTGGGAGCTGGGCACACACACTGGGAAAGGCCATTCTGCACCTGACCTGTCCCTTACGCCCTACCCAAGGATCTGCTGTCACGTATACAGTAAGTACTGGCTATGTCTGATGTTTGCTCTGACCTGCTACAGCTGCTACTGTCTTACACAATTTGTGAGTACTACTCTAGGACTTTCTCTACTTTTTCCAAACTAAACATAAAGACTACCCTGCTGGATAAGGCCGAAAGTTCATATAGTCCAAAATCTGTTTTGCACAGTGATCGCTGCCACACACCAAAGCCCCCTCATGGAAAGTCATGCAATACCGTAAGTCTAATTTAATGCAGTTTAAACATAAGGTCATCTTCACCTAAATTAGAGAAAACCCTGCAAAAACTAAGGTGACAGCTCTGTATTGCCCTGAATCTAATTCTAAAGTCTTTTTAAAATGTCCAAGAACTGGACCAGCTGTCCAAATGGAAAGAGGACACGCTCTCAGGAGGTATGAACTGTCGCTGCTGAAGTCCCTGGGATCATGGCAATTTCCACCCGCTGAGAAACATGAAGTAAGCACTGCTGTTATGCCTCCATTTTTAGAATTAGCTTGAACAACATAATGAGAAATCATTTAGTCACCTTTTGCTTCTTTTTCAAGTGCTTTTATTAGCATCCTTAAAATACGATATTCTCTGGGTTTGGGTTTTGGTTTTTTTTTTATTTAAAATAAACCTGGCTAGGATATTATTGCTTATCCAAATAGACATGAAATATGCTGCGACTATTATAAAATATTCTAAGGCACAGAACGCCAAAATTTCTTCCATTATTCATGTTATTTTGGAAGCTGCTAGGACACGATGCAGTCTGCCTAGGACATCTCGGCAAAACCTATGTTCTCAACGGGCAGCCACTTCTGTCAGTTTCATGCGTGAACAGATCAATCAACAATTGCAAAAGAAAGTTATTAATTAGTTGGTAGTTACTCCACGAGCTTACGCAAAAGCTGTTTAGCAAAACAGGTAGCGGTCCTTTTCCATCAACTCAGAGAACACAACTGCAATGTGGCACAAGTGTGAAGCTGATCATCTGTCAGCCTGGGATCAGCAACTTACACTCTGCCCATAAAATGCAGAAATTCGGCCCATCCATATCACCCTTTTACCTTTGGCAAGACACTCCTTTTCCCAAGCCGATTCCTGAAGAGGCGGTGGCGTTATCAAAATAATCCTGTCTTCAGTGATGTCCACTGACTTCAGATACTGTATCATGCTCTTTAAGTTCACGGCATATTCCTCCAAAGGAACGTGTTGCTTAGGGTTCAGATCTGTCAGGGGATGGAGCACAGGCATTAGCGACGTTAAACTGCTTATAGATTTATTAACCAACATAACGTGCTTTTTACACAGCACATGAACGTGGGCACCCATTTTCAGTAAGCAGTTCTCCTCAACCATTGATTCAGCAGTTGTCATGGGAAAATGCTGTTCCTCAATACCCAAAGCAGACAAATCAAGGTTTAAACACAGCACTTCCAACTAACACAAATGAGGGACAGAGGAAATCACCTTTTTCTTTCTTTTCAGTCTTGCAACTCTGTATCTTAGTATTACATCACATAATCACCTCAAACTTCACCTGAAACAAAGGCTAAGATTTTTCACTCTCTTGGATGCAGAGAAAAATTTCAAAACTCCCACGGATGTACAAACAGTCCTTCGTGCACTGAGGTTACAATTTTGATTAGACTGGCTCTGCGTGCCACTATGCTTATCTTAAAGAGAATCCAAATGCTACCTTCCCTGACTGATTGCCTCAAGTCATCTGCCAAGAACTCATCAGACTGCTTTAAGGGCGGAAAAATCAGCTAGATGCCCAACTCCAGTTTTAGGTGATGGATGTATGACTAATTCTTGAGTACCTTGAAATTTACTTTTAATGTTAAAACTTGGTAGGAGGGAGAGAAATAGAAGGCACTGCACGAAATACAAATAAAATGACCGAAAACAATCCACTGTAAAAATGAAAAAAAGACAACTGCTTCATAAAGAAGCAACATTACATTGTGTAATGTTCTTTCTTTTCTGCTAAACTGTAAAACTGTCTTAAGAGAACAGATCACAGGAAAAAAAAAAAAAGCAAGCTACCGTACCTTTCAAAGCACTGTCATTGGCTCCAAAGAAAATAGTAACCGCAACAGTATTCTCAGCACCAGTACTTTTACTGATCAGCCGTGGAAGGATCAGTTTAGCCCATCTGGTGTTGTACCCTGAGAGCCCACGGTTCACAACATCACATTTTCTGAAACAGAGACACATATCAAAAAGAACATCTCTCCTTTGCCCACCAGAACAAAACTTGGGACATTTTGAACCATTTTGTCAGGATACCTGCCTCCATCCTTCTCAGAAACGAGAAGTCGCAGGAGTTGTCAGTGCGATTATAACTTCATGTTTTGAAGGTGCACGCACAAATTGCATGTGTAGTATTCATCTGTCACTTAAGGCTATGAAACCAGAACAACAAACTGGACAATCGCTAAGGATTTTTTTTTTCTTTCCCCTCAAGCTTTGAGCGAAAAGAAACACCCAATGAGTGTTTCCACCAGTATTGGGCAGGTCACGCTAAGGCAGTTCCACTCCAATAAATAAATAAATGTCAATAAATAAATATACATTAAATATTAACTTGTGTTGGTTTTCTTTTAGGAAACCTGCACGGCTTCTTGCATGCTGGAAATAATTACTTTTGAAATTAAGCTCTTACCTGACCAGTCTCTCAGCAAGGGATGCCGCCCAGCCATTTTCCTGGAAGGAGTACTGAAAGCAAGGAACATGGTCAGACCTTCACTGGAAGAACTTGCTCCCCAGCAGGTCAGTCCCACCACCGGCACCTTCCCTCCTCAAGAGGTTTTTCTCATGGCCTCTGGCGCTGCCGCAGCAGTGATGCCTATGCCTCCCTCCCAGCCTGCCCTGTCCCCGCAGAGGGCAAACAGCCCTCTGGCCTCACCTAGACACACGACTGCCATCAGAGGCAAGGTGGGGCCACCCCTACAGCGGGAGACACCCTGCGGTCCCATCGTAATCAAAACCGATGGCTGTCAGGCTGTAGTTTCATTTTGGCCTGTGAAGCTTTTCTGTTTGTTTTTTTTCCTTTTCCCCTTTTTCTGCTGTATTTCTAAGATCCTTGCACTGTGCCTTCGTTCTGGAGAGCACCTCTCGAAAACCCTCTCTCCACACGCTGTGTCCAAGCGCCGGTTGCTGCCTGCCTCTCCGAGCAGCGGAAAAATGAATCCCTTCTCCTCATCCCCAGTGCTGCGCCATCCTCCCTGCGACAGCTCCACCTGCCCACAGAGCTGCACAGCGCCCAGCTTCACACAACCCATCTCTCATTAAAGATAAACCTTTGTCTTCAGCCAACTCATTTTCCATCAGAGCAGCTCTGTGACCCACTCCACCACGCAACAGAAGGCAGCGACCCAAAAAGAATGCTACGAAGCTGCTACTGCCTCAAAGGTGATGTTCACCAAGCCACGGTCTGGTCATGTCGATGCAGAATGTGTCTCCAAGGCGGGTGAGCTGGCTGCAGGGAGCGACATGGAGGGATTGCACCCTGCGCCAGGACGGGGATGGAGGGGACGGGAGGAGCGGGCAGGCAAAAGGCCGTCCGCCCCGTCCGAAAAACAGACGATCAGGCGTGAACGCTCCTGGAGCACTCTCCTGGGAGACCCAATGGGGGACACAACTCCTACTTCCCCGCTCCCCTTCCCGCCTCACGGTGCCAGGCCGATCCCCGCTACTCGCCGGCCTGTGTCAAAGCGGGCTTTGAGAGCGGGGAGCCCTGAGGAGAGCGGCCATCATCCCGCCTGAGGGGCT
>NW_009660184.1:1419736-1440170 GCF_000708025.1 Charadrius vociferus | reverse complement strand
CCCCCCCCTTTAAAAGGCTTATTCCTGGAGGTGAAGTACGTCCCCCCGCGGAGCCGGGGGGGAGCAGCAGGATGGGGGGAGGGAAGGGCAATGCTGGTGAACACCACCCACCCCCACCCTCCCCTTATATTAGCAAAAAAAAAAAAAAAACCACGCATCATTTAAAAAAAATAAGATTATCCGTTCCAGACTTCCTTTTTAAGCAAGTGCGATTTTCTTCTTAAAAAGACTTCACACTCCTATCTAGTTAGCTAGTGACCTACAATTTGGGGAGGAAAGTCGTCCCTAATTCTGCCAATACTAATAATACACTAATTCTGCTAATGCTAATACTGCTATAAAGATTATCAGGTGCCAATTTAAGCAACTGAGAAAAGGGGTGGGGGGAAGTTGTGCGTACATGTTCTTTTGTAGAAAACTCACTTTCTGTAGACATTTTTCAGCGCGATCTACTGTTCGGCACCACCGCCAGCTAACTCAGAGCACCACAGTTGTATCTGAAATCCCTCTCTACGTTCTGCCATTCCTGAGACCCCGTTTCGTTGCCCAGGACACCCATTTCACTGGCAGCGAGTAACAGGGCTGTCGGTGGCAGCACCATGTGCTGACTGTCACAGAAATCGTGACAGCAGCCGTTCGTTTGCCCATGAGGCTGTTACAGGTCATAAGCACCGACCTGGCTTGAAGCTGGTTTTGTTCATTTAGCCCAATTAACGGCAATGCCCTCATACGTAGTTTTAAGGCTCCAATTAACCCCAGTATGCAAACATGGATTCCATTTTAAATGAGTTCAAGCCCACTTTGACTTCAAGCAGATACAAGCATGCAGTTAATTGCTGCCCTGACCGGAACAAAATTACATACAAGCTTGATTCTGAGCATACACAAACCCAAAACATCCGATTTATCCTCCAACTGGTCATCAATCATCAAAAATAAAAAACACTCAATTTCATTTTTGTAATTCTGCATTTAGATTCATTAA
Source organism: Charadrius vociferus (assembly GCF_000708025.1). Classification (NCBI taxonomy): domain Eukaryota; kingdom Metazoa; phylum Chordata; class Aves; order Charadriiformes; family Charadriidae; genus Charadrius; species Charadrius vociferus. The sequence continues at coordinate 1,439,185 of NW_009660184.1, read as the reverse complement.
GAATTTTTTCTTCTTTCTTGTACGTGCACATAAGAAAAAAGAACATATGCACACTTTGCCTGATTTTATTACAAACTATATGCACAAATATAGTTGCTATAAGATTGCTCATCCATTATTTGAAATAATTCAGCAGTTTCACAGTCACAGAATTGATACGTTTGACTTATGGAAGAAAAAAAAATTATTTACTCTTAAAAAATAGTCCAAATAAATTGGAACATTTAAAAGATTTTTCTGATGTGCCCTAGGTATCTACAGAAGTCAGTACACTGGGCTGAGGGCATCATAAAGCCTCTGTGCAGCCAGTTCCACCATTTCACGAAGGGATTCATCATCTTCACTTCCTGGCTCACAGTCAACGGTCTGGGAACAAAAAAAGAAGTATGTTAGAACAAGTTGCACTTCATATTCCTTTTCAGCACTTGAAGAATGCTTATAAGGGGAAAGGAAAAAATAGTCATGCAGATTGAAAATACAGTTATTAAGAGCAGTACTGTATGTTTTTAAGTGGTCTGCCAACATGCAGAAGAGCTCAGAGAAGACTTATGCCAAGTCCTGCTAAGGAACGACAAGCTTAATCTCGAGTTTTATGTTTGATTAGTGACTTGTTTCAAAACTGCTACGTAAAATGCATTAAGTTCTGCAGATTACATTTAATTCAAAATCAAATTAAATTAAAACCAAACAAGGTTCAGTCCTCAGAGACTTCATTCTATCTGTGAATTCACCTGCATTGTGTTGGTTGATATTGTAAAACTCATGCATTCATCACAGCTGTTCCCACACCCATAAGATAATATTTACATCACAATAAAACCCCAAAGAGATTAATTTATCACTAAAGCAACTTAAAATGTCTTCCTAGAGAAAGATGCTCACACCAAACATGCAAGTTCATCAACATTCAAGCCAGTCCCCTGACTGCTCTATCTCAAAAACAAGGGGCAGCATTTGCATAGTAATACTATTCTTGATCCTGGCGACTTTCTAGGCTCTAAGATTGTATCTTCTCTAATCCACTATTAACTTGTTACTCTTCTGAACAAGTAACTCCTTTCAACCGTAAAGGTTTGGGGGAAAAAAAAAATTGGAAGCAGCAAACATGCATTTAATGTTATCTAACAATGCCGTTAAAAGCATGCTAACTGTAAGGGCACTGTGTTAAGAGTTAACGTGGCAAAAATAAATCCATGTGCCCCACCATAGTCAGATCTATGCTAAAGAGGTTTTTTATTTAAAGTTATAAAGTTTTATAAGAAGATACATATGCAGACAAAGAAGGACAGATATTTCTTAAAACTTGATTCACAATGGGACAAGCTTGCCATTGCCAAGACAGCATGTAAAATAAGTATTACTAAGATACACACTGTTGCAGTTGAGTTGCCATTAGTTTCTGTCAGTACACAGGTCTTTTAACAATAATGACATATATCAGTAAAGTATTATATGAAAATGAAAACTAACTTCTTGATTAACCATTATACACTTTGTCTCATTACTTTTTTCTCTCTTGCAAGAGCTCTTTTCATCAGTCATGCCTTTTTTTCTGTTTGTATACATTGAAATGTAGCACGTTTATTAAAAAACTGAAAAAAGATGACACAGCAAGCATTGTGTGTTAACCACAAAACTGTCACTGTTCTCCTAAGATAATTAACATGCACTTGTTTTGTTTCAATAGGTAACAAGTTTTCAGCAGGGACCAACCTTTTCTTCTGGGTTTGTAGAACACCTGTAACATTTGCTATGGTCCCTAAGCTACTGAGAGCTACTCCAGTGGAATGTATTACTACTGTGAATAGAGGCAATACGTTATATATTTTTAATACCTTATTAATAATGACAGAAAGTCAACACATTAAAATGCTTAAGGACATGATTTTAACCATTCCTTACAGTTCCACGTTGTTCGACTAACTAGGTGTGATAGCTTATTAAAGCAGCCTTCTGACGTGCATGACATCCAATTCTGAACCTAGCTAGTAAATAATTAAAGTACTTCTTTTTGTGGGTATTTCAGGCTTTTCAGACCAGAGCCATTGTTTTAAGAGCATTTAAAAAAAAAAAAAAGTGGGTTAATTCAGTTTCTCCTCTACAATCTTTCTTTATTTTTATACAAGTAGAGAGCTGCTGAAAAATACTGAGTTTTCTTCCAATTTTACATTTGCATTTGTTATATAAACACTGCTAGCATTTTTTTAATGAAGAAAACTCTCCAGAAAATGCTTCTGTAACAAACTCAGTAAACTCAGCCTGCAGGCGGGATCAGTATCTCTCTCAGAAAGGCTGGGTACTGATCGACTGGTGAAAATGTCAATGAAATTAACCGAAAGTGAATAGGCTTAAGCTGTTTTGATACCAAAATACAAAAACATTTCCTTAGCAAATGGGTACATGATATTTGAGGCAGCGCTGTGTACTAGATGGGAGATTCACCTCTGCTAAACATAGTGCACACAAAAGCAAGTGTTTTGCTGTACATACCCGAGTGTCCAGCGAAATGTTTGCAGTCTTTCCATCAACAGTGATGCACAGGACAGAGCCGTCTTTTGAACTCACACAGTCTTCTCCAAACATATCCCTAAAACAAAGACCTATGTGTGAAAGATGTGGCCAAACAGCAAACTTGCGTCTTTCTTTCTATTAACCTTAGGGTTCCAAAGGCATTTTGTCAGCAGAGTATCTCCTTTCAGCAACTATTATTTAAGTCACTCAGATATAATTAACAAATACCAATCTAACCATAGCCTAATTTTGGGAGACAACTTAAAAATCTGCTTCTGTAAGAAATACTGGCCCTGTATTCAAAATTTTAATGATGCCAAGAACTTCTTACTCTGCCTCTTTCTTTACTTAATTCCTGGCATTCAGAGAAATTGGGCTGAAGTAAGTTTGCATGAAGTATTTGTAAAGTAACTGTATCTTTAAACTGTAATATACTAAAATTATTGTATTTACATAACTAACAGCGATCATTTTCCTTTAGAAAAATATATGCCAACTTACTGAAGCATGATCTCCATTCTCTTCCTATACACATCCATATCTACTTTTTTGGAAATTTTTTGTACTGCAGCTGAAAAGAAAAAGTCATTTTACTTTCACAGACATTTTCTGGGAGAGAAAATTGGCTAATTGATACATCCTGGTTCCTAACTAACTTTCATGAAAAACAATCCAAAAGCTACCCAAGATATGTACGTTTAAGCAATTTATAAAGAAAATGCATTAAAAAGAGGTGGAAGAGTCAAGGAAGTACATACATTTTAAATATATGTTCCCTGCATTTATCACATTTTAGAACAGAAAACTTTGCATGTCTAATTCTCACTTTTTAATTCTTCTTTTTATTGTTAACACTCATTACTTCTCCCATTTCCTTTACTTAAATGTGAAAATAATCCACTTTTATAATTTGTTTATCCATTTTCTCTTATTATAGGAAAATACCACATCACAGAGGCTAGGAGCATGCAGAGAATACACAGAGTAAAACTGGACAGCAAACGCGAGGAGTAGTAATAGGCACAGACATTCCTGGAATATGTTGCAGCATAGAGAGGTTGAAATAAAAATGATACTGTTTTTACACTTGGTTTTGAAATCAAGAGATAGTTTAAAACAAGTAATTTTCTTTTGAACATAATTAATTAAGTGTTTGATTGTTAAAGGAGTCAGAAGACTGTAGAAGAGCTAATTGTGAAAATCACTGCCTTTTTCACTGATGGATAAACAAAACATATAGGGCTTTTGAAAAACTAGTTTTCAATACTTATAAATCAGCTGAAGAATTCAGAGAACTGAACACAATGGTAATTAGAACTTCTTAGAAACTCTTTCAAGAACACTGAGCAAGTTTATCTTAAAAATTTACTAATCCCTTGGATAAGATGCAGCAACTGAACGTACTAAGCAAAATAACTTTATACTGGAAATGAGTTAAGAGCAGGCACATGGTCAACTGAGCAACAGTAACTTGCTAGAATTTAATAACATCTTTCTAAGCAAAATAATGTATATTCCAAGTAATGATGCAGGTAGTGGCAAAAAAGTGATTTAAATCCCTACAAAATAAAATTTAAAAATCCCTATTTTATTCTGATAAATGGATTATCATTAAATTATCTGTTACTGTGTTGCCAAGCTGCCAACACTTATGCTTAGTGGCCAACCCAATATTCAATACTGCTCCAGATTCTCAGCAGTTACATACACGTTCAAAAGCAAAACAGTGGAACAAAAAACAGAAACTATCATCACTAGCAAACCCAACAAAATTGCTGTGATTCTTGTATAGCAACATCAAACCCAGTACCTGATGATGCTATCACTACCCAATAATATTACTGGGTTGCAGGGTTTGCGTAAGTGCAATTGTGAAGTTAGTCTGATGCTTTTTTCAGAATTGTCTACTTAACTCTGTGATGAATGTCAGAGGAATACCACTCACAAATGGTAATCAGAACTTTCAAACAAGAAACTGATACAGAAAAATTAAGAAGAAATGCCTCAGTTAAATAAGCACAGGCTAAAATTACTACCTTTCTGTATTTTGGGATTTGACTGAACTTCCAGTATCACTGTTGTCACGGTGTCTGCATACATGTCATTAGCAGGATTTGCCACCCACTGGAAAATAAAAACAAAGCAAATTCATTTGAGCCCATTATTTTGGGCTGAGTTAATAATGCAACATAAAACCAATGTAACATTCATTGCATTCTCCTATTTGCTTTTCTCTGAATCCTACCTTCAAATGACTGTCACACATTTTACACTAAATTATTAAATACTTTTAACTTGGTATATTCCAGTAACGCCCCATGAAAAATTCAAGCTGTTGAATGTTTCTGAACACATTTATTAAATACTTATCAATTACCACAACTATTTGTGGAGGTGGTGGGAGGAAGGAGGGAACACCATTAGACATTATTTCCAATTACTACTTGCCAAATAAAAAAAGGGCATTAGACTCTTGAGCCACGGCAAAGAAGAAACTAGCACTGGCTAAATGAAACAACAGGCATCAACACAGGACCACAGCTCAAGGGGAACTTTGTTCTAGCTATCACTTTACTTGTCAGCCAACAGAAAACTGCTTAAAACATTTAATTCTGCATGGCATCTATATGATACTATTTTGCAGAAACCGGAGAACAAAATACTTCTTTCTCCCTCATCAATGCCCACCTCAAGGACTACCATGCCCGGTTCCTGGATCACAGTAATATTTTTGAAAACCTTCAGGGCCGGTTTTTGTTGGATTTCTATTTCTTCTACATCACCTACAAAGTGAGAACAAATAGTTAGCAAGAAAAAAATTATACTGAAAACAAGACTAACTTTATCTGCATAAGAAAACAGGTTATTTTAAGAATAAGAGGGTTGTCTGTTATTATTGCAACTGCTCAGAACTGCTCACAAAATGGAAGTGCATACTCTCTTCCCTTACCTGACAATATTATTTTCTTTGTTCTGGATTGTTTGGGTTTTTTTAGTATGTGATATTGGCCATTTTACTTGTTTTGAATTCTCATATTTGACTGGCTTAGTACACTGATGTGAGTACACCAGTGAAAGAAAACAAACAAGAAATTAAGTGCTCCATTTGCAGAATTAACCAGCTCTTCTTACACCCTTAAAGGATAACCCATTGCCTACATAAGCACGGAGCTTAAAACAAAAGCATTAGTGTGCCAGTTTACGAAGACTCAAACATCAACTTGAATACAGGTTTTCTCTTCACCAGTGATATGAATTAGATTCTGGCACTGGAGAAGAAAAAAAAATCCTGAGATTTAAATCTGGGAAGGGATCCTGCAAAGTGTGTGTGCCTTTAATGAACAGGAGTTGCCCCTAACCTTTAAGAAAGCTAGACAGAGGCACAGAGGATCACACTGGTGGCGCATTTAAATTGCTTCTGACTCAGAAGTAGTCAACAAGGCTAGATTCTTGCCTCTTGGGGAGGGACAGAAGAGGCTGTCTGTCACAAAGGAGGACAGAACTTTTGTTTTTATTAACTAGATGGCATTACCCATTCTATTTTGGGGCTGGAGAGAAAAGATCAATTCATTAATTTTGCATCAGAGCGGCTGTGGCATTCACTTTGGGAGCTAACAGGAGATAAAAATCAGCCTAGGCTCTATACTCCTACACGCTTGTGATTTTGTAGTACAACTACAGTAGAATCCCCCCAAAAAGCATGTGTCATACTCACGAACTAGATCTGGCAGAAGCCGCATGATCTAATGAAAGTTGTAAAATATGAAACAAACTGTGGCACTTCAGTTACTGGCAAAGAAGTTTCCATTCAGAAGACCTCTGAAGATTAGAAGTTTTTTCAGAAGTTGACCACTATAAATAATGAACATGTCTTTCCAAATACGCACCAGTAAGTTTTTGTAGCTGATAATAAAGCAGATTAAAAGGGCCCGTATATGGAATGGCTTGTGTCTGTGTTACAGTGCTCATCGCCAAGTCTGTATAATCTGAAAGAATTTTGAAAAGTACGTATTAAAAACTATCCCTTTGGACTTACTTCCTAAAAAATAAAATTGCCACTATAGATAAGTAATGGCATTGATACCTTTAATACAGAGGGTTGAAAAGGACAATTTGTAAAGAGGAGGGTGGAGTGTCTATTGTAAAACAATGTATTTGTGGTTAAGAAACCAGCAAGAGCTTGTTATTTTGTCATACCCATTACAGGCAAACAATGAACTAGGACAGCAGAATTGCTTTCCCCCAAGCTCTTTTGACCTTACATTTAATTATTCTTCTATTTTGAGAATAGATCAATTTCTTTAGTAATAAATAACACAGAAGCAATACACAAATATTTTCACCGTACTGTAGTTTTTTTACACTAAAAATTAATGACATTTTAGAAACTGGCAGGACAATCGATCAAGGTGCTCTTCTGTTCACACTGGCATGTTTTATGTATATTCATGCAGAGAAAGAAGTTTTAAGTAACCAGAAGGGAAATGGAATTTTGCTTCTGTTCTTTTATGGAAATAATAGAAAAGATTTTAAACTTCACTGGACAATGAACTGAATGCCTTTCCTCTCACTACAACAGTTCAGAACTTTACGCACAATTAAACCAATGTAAAAACCAAGATGTTCACTAACTGCTTAACACAAAATTACAGAAAAAACCAACAGTATTGTATGTGTTTTAATGACAAAAGAAGGATACAGTAAGTTTCAATTACCTACTGAGCACATCACTGTTTTTACTTACTGGAGAGGTCACATGGAGAAAGGATGTGATAATTAAAATTTCTTTTAACTAAGATTCCAGAAATTCTCTGTCCTTGCTCTGGTTTCTTATCTGCTAAAGATCCCATCACCTGGAAAGAAAAAACACATATAGTGCAACAAGGCAATATGAAGTATCCAGAGCTTAAAGGTAATTACAGAGATGAAATATAGTTGTCTCAGAAAAATCAAACATAGTATGAAATTAACTCTGAAAATAAAAGTTCAGAGTAACCAACAAACATTCTGAGATGTAGCAAAAGAAAAGGTTGGAAGAGTGAAGAGCCGAAAAAAAACCCACAACACCAAAAAACCGCCCAAAACCAAACCCCAAATGCAAACACAAAACATTCACATGCTTTGAGTCCCTAGAAAACATACACAATCCAAAACCAACTAAAAATAGAGGCTTGGAAGAAAATGTTTTGGTTTTATCCTAGAGGAAAATACTGTTGTACAGAGAAGAAAAGATTGATTTTATACCTTGGCAAGTTTTTCTCCTCTGAAGTTTAATGTCACAGCTTCAGTATTCCTAGGATTATGAACTTCTATATGAACTTCATCGTTATCCTCATATTCCCGTATCAACGCTGCTTTCAATCTGGCCATTTCATTCTGCTCACCATGAACTAAAATCTATAGGAAAGACAGTTTTTCCTTTTAGCAAAAGTTACATGTTGAATCAGGTATGTTTAGTAAACAAATTATCCAAGAAAACTGCCATCTTGTACCTCATCTTTATAAAAACGTAATTTCATGAGGTCACCATATATGAACCATTAGCTCAATTATACTACATAGAGTTCTATGTGTGTTTTTGAATTCTGTGCATCATTCAAAGGCCTAGATTTCACAACCCTGAGTATTAGTAGAAAAATATATGCAAATACGCAGAATGCATTACAGAAATTCCATTTAACTTTTCATACAGAAGCACATTGTTATATTACAAAAGGGAAGTATTAAGTTCAACAATAAAAGTTAGTTAGCTTAACATTTTTGTGTCTCCGTAGAGATAAATATATACATAACAAACATGCAATTCAGAGAGGATGTTTATTAAGCTCACAATTTTCGTTGCCAAGTTAAATCCTCTCTTCTGCCGTAATTTGGTTTATTTCTTATCTTTGCTTTCGCACTGGTTCTCCCCTCCCCCTCAGCAAGTTTCAGATCCTAGTCCTCATTTTCATATTCTGGCCTTCTCGCCTCCTGCTCCCTGTGATTTGCTCATACTTCTCCCCGCAAGTGCTGCCTTTGTCTTTTGCTGCCTGCTACATACCTTCTTTCAGATTGGCCAACTCTTTTCCAATCAGTGTTTTCAATTTTTATTTTGGGGCAAATTCCAGTGATTTATTCCCATACCAGTGTTCCCAACATAATGTTGTCCAATACTGTATCTTACTTGCGCAAAACACTGCTGAAACAGGTTGTGGACCATACCACTTTCTTGAAAGTCATCCCCAGATATCCCACATGCAGACAGTCGAGAGCAAGTTCATCTTTACTTTGCAAAGGTAATGTTAAGGCAAAAACCGGTTAAAATCTCCAGCTTTTAATATGCAAAGCATAGGGATGCTGGCTACTGATAGACACAAGTACCTGCCTTGATGACTCAAGGCGGTGAGTGGTTTGATGAATCCCCCTCTGGAGAACTGGGCAGCATGTATACTAACCACATGTGGAGGTTTCAGGGCCCGGATAAATTCACTAGTTTGTTGATAATCTGTGTGAGCAGAGAAAGAAATGTAATCCACAGACATCTTCAGTGGGAGTTTTTGCCCTGACATAGTTGTGATCTCTTCAGGTTCAGACATGATGTGCTAGGAAAAAAAGAGCACTTTAAATAAAAAAATTGAAAGCCCCCTGCAGACACCACATAACTACATAACTAATGCTTTACATTTCAAAAATCAATGAAATAATATTGGCAGCCAGGTTAAATGCAAAGAACTGAAAAAATCTTCAAATTTCACAAAACACACACTTACAAATGAATAAAGCATGAACAACACACACCATTTCATCTTTTGCATCCTCAGCAGATCTGGGATCTGCTTCATTCTTCTTCCAGATACATCTCTCTCAAATTTCCATTAAAATGATAACAAGTGTGTGACTTCCATCTCTAAAGGCAAAACTAGATGCTCTGGTTGCCTTTAGCTACTGGAATTCGGAAGGAAGGATTTAATTCTCTACAACCGGATAGTGTCACAACATGCACAAGGCAGTATGATCTCTGACACATAAGTAGCGTTAGGTTTAATACAGACTCCTCTAGAATTAGGGTTAGGGCTCCCCTCTCGAAAAAATAAATGGCGGAGAAGTCTAAAGATGGAGAAAAGTATCCATCATTCTTTCTCATTACAAGCTCCTAGAAAAGATTATTCTGTATAACATCACTGGAAGTGGCCAAATGCAAATTTTCTATACTTTTCATTGGTATTAGCCAAAAGCAATTAGTTTTGACTACATCATTATGCGTACCTGACAACAATCTTCTCAGCAAATCCAAATAGAGACACTTGCTATTGGCCATTTCCTTTCAAACACAGCATGAGTACTACTTCATATTAAGAAGTTGTGATGCATTAGCAACTCACCTTAGCAAGTGTTCCTTCAACACAGTACCCTGCTATAATTACTCCATTTCTCTTATCTGTGCACCAGCTCTCAAACAACTCTCTGGACAAACCACTCTGCATCATACCTGGGGATGCCATCACAACACTTGGTCCAATATCATCAAAATGATCCATACTCTACATAGACAAACAGTAAGAATATCAGTTACTGTAACACAATTAAATGAAGGACAGCTTAGCTACACCCTTGAACAATGTACAAGTAGAGCCCTATGTTCACAGATTACACTCCATCCTCATAAAAAGTGCCCTCTGCAAGAAGGTTCCTCCTACTGATACCCATGAGGAACAAACTATAAGCACAGGGATCTACAGCGGAAGAAAAGTTGGGGCATAAGTTCCACATAACCAGTCCTCTAAACACTGGGATAGCAGATAACTCAGATGCAAACCTGTACCTAATCCATCTCTTAGGATAGTAAATAAGCAAACTATTCAGCAAACATGAACTCTTCTGTCACCTTTCCTCTTTTGTAAGACAACCTTATCTCAAGCTTACCTTCAGATTACTAATATGCTTGAAAACAAATGGATTGTTGATGTTAATTTGCTTGCGGATTTTGTCATTCATGGCATTGACGTATGTCTGATAAACTGCCATACATTTCTTTGCCAAAGAGGAGGCATAGTATATAGGGATATCATGGAGTTCAGGATGATTCTGCCAGTATTCATCTAAAAAAAACAAAACCAATGAAAAACAACAAAAAACCTCACCAACCAAAAACCCACGCAACCCCGCCCACAGCATTATCTCCAAAATGCATGCTTCTCAGAAATGTTAATACTTCTTGTAAAACAGATTTAGCAGTGTTTTTCTTCAGTTTTATTACAGAAAATCACAATTATTTTTTTTTTACCTGCTCTACTAAAGAAGAAAAAGCAATCACCAACTGAAAATGTATACAACTAGTACAAACAAACAGGCAAACAAACAAGAAAAAGATGAACATCAGATATTTTGCGCAGGTCAAATTCCAATCAATCACCAACTTCAGCTACAAGGTATAAAGTATACATGATATTACACAACAATAAATCTAGGTTTGCAACAATGCAAGTTCTACCACACCACTGCAATAAAGCTAAAATGTCTCTGTCAGATATTAATTCTACATCTAACAGCTAGGGACATCTGCACATAGATACGTTGGTGAGAATTCACTGTACCAAAATTCTGGAAAACAAATAAAATGGAGTTCAAGGTGTGAAAGAAACATCCAGTAATCAAGCCTGGCTTCCTCTATATCACCTACAGTTATATTTTACAAGCTTAACTGAAACAAAAACAGGAAAAAAGCCTCCATTAACCACAACTTATTTTACCACTGATGACAGTAGCTGTGACCTTTAATAAACACAAAGAAGAGATCTGAATGCAGCTGTACAAACATAACTTAGTCATCTTCCCACTTGGATATGATTCTGCTAGTCTGAAACATATTTATATTGCATAACTGACAAACAATTGTCCAAAAAGAGTGATATGCTCTTTTGGCTGTATTTGTACATTTAAAATGATATAGCTTTAACCTAACAGCTTTGATCTGCAGACAAAGCTTTTCAGAATATGTCAGAGACGCTCACTGACATGAATATCTTAATAAGCTCAAGTGTGAGGTTATAAATAGAGCCAATAAAAGATCCCTAATAGCAGGACTTATGGTAACATTAAAAGACTGCACTCATCATCATAATTTTCTATACTATCATAATTTTCTATACCAGAATGCAATATTTTATTTTTTGTCAGACGCTTACGGAAAGAAGAAGAAACACAGAAGCCTGCAGGCTCAATTGTGTAGGCATGTGAGTTGCAATTGCATTTTCTACCTAATTAAGCATCCAATTACATGTCTAGCTTTACTAGCTGTATTTTCAAGCTTATCTTTAGAAACTCACTTTAATACCTACACACAGCAAGAAGAGGCCAACAAATTACAAACTAATGACTACACAAGATTTAAAATGTTCAGTTTTTATCTCCTCCGTAAAATAAAAAAAACCTTAATCAATGATAAGTAGTAAATAATCCTGCAACATTGAATACTACCTCATGACTAGATCCAAATTTCTTATTAACATCTGAATAGACCAGTAACACATTTTGAAAACAAACTAGTTTCTAATGTTCAGCTAAACTGAAATGGGAAGTCAGAAGAATTTCAAGTATTTTGGGTAACACTTTAGATTCAATACCCCTAAAAATAAGTATTTTAATTTTGAGATATCTTTTTATCTTGTCAGCATTTACATATGACTACAAGACTAGTGAAAAATCACATACATACAACAAATTAAATGTGCTAAAAGGAAGCAAAGATGCCTGGAAATAATTTCTTTAAAAATTGTTTTATCTGAAGTACCTTGTAACAACTACCTATATATTTTATGTGAAGTGGCTTGTTGTGATGATACATAATTCTTCTCTCCCCCCCCATTTCTGCTCTTCTTAACAAAGCCTAATCTGCTCTCCCATTATCATTAGGACTTTTGAAATGCTACAAGTGTCTGTTATGGTCTTCTTCAGATCAGTTTGTGAACTAAAGGGCAAAACCAGTGAAACTTTGGAACAAAATATATCTTTTTTTCAGCAGCACAGTTTAAGTAGAACAATTGTGATTGCTCACTTTTCAATCTGTAGTAGTAGTCGTCCCTATTTGCTGAAATCCTGGTTCAAAAAGATTCAAAAGTCAAGCATGTATTACCATGCCATTGCCCTTTCCTTTCTAGGTCTCTGTCCCACCTCACAAAGCCGAACTGCCTCAGTTGGTTTATTGGATTTTTTGCATTTGAACAAACGCGCATTATATATTCTCAGGTAGTTAACACCCTGGAAAATGGCTGAAGAGTTTTTAAAAAATTATTATATCTGAAAGACTGCACATGAAAACATTCTCATTTAACTTTATATGCCTTTTATTAAGAGGAGCTAGAAGGTACATACCTAAAATTAAAAGTAGTTCTTGAGCTCGACCCAGGGCAAACACAGGAATAAGACCTCTACCTCCTCTATTTACAATGTCGTGAACGGTATTACAGAATCTTGCCTCTCGCTCTTCCCTTTTTTCATGAATATGAGTACCATATGTGGATTCCTATGTATAGAGAAATGGAATATTAAAAGTGCTATCACAGAGACTAATTCTTGACAATCTCCTCTGAATCCAGTAAGAAAATGCAGAAAAACTTACTGGTGTTAACATGAGGGGGAGGGAAGGGAGAGGGCTGAGGTGAAGGGAAAAATCAAAACCACCCCCAAATTCCCATAACCACCTCCACCAAGATAAGTAACAAAAATTTCCCCAAAACCCCTTCCAGCAATTTGGAAAGACAGATCCTGTTAGTAAATAAAAAAATAAAATAATAAAAAAGAACCTAGAACTGTTAATTTTGACGCTTCTTTTAAAAGGTTTCAAATTTAACGTACTTATTTTCCTAACTGGAAATGCTGCCACTGCTTTGATGAAGGGATTATCATGTTAACATGGCTCATTAGTGGTATGGGTGCCACAGTTTAGAAACACCTAATCTAAAAGATAGGAATTACACATAATACAAGACTTTGATGTGACTTAAAATGAAATTGTCAGTTACAGAAAGCAGTTAGAAAGGACACAATAAATGAAATAATTTTAAGCGTTACTCTGAAAGATCCCACTGTTCATTTCCAGATAAAACTGTTATTTTTAAAATTTCCCCTGAGCTTCTGATTTTCCAAACATGGATTCAGAATAAACCCATTTCACTCAGAAAATAAAACAAAACAAAAATATGGAATAGCACTCAGGGTACCTCACCCAGGAAAAATTCTCAACAAACATAGCTGGAAGTGGGTTAAAATCTACTAAAGAAAGGTACCTGGCTAAATTGAGGTTTGTACAATGTATCTAGCAAGCACAAGTTGAAACCTAATATATTTTCCATCTTGAAAAGATTTATCTAGAGGCTTAAGGAATTTCATCAGAAGAATTATAAAATGAAAATTAGACTTTTTAATACAGTGAAAAGAAATGTTGAAGTGTTCCGAACACCCAAGCGTTTGGATATTTAACACAAATCACATACTACCATTAAATCTCCACTGTCTTTCTCATTCCATTTTAGCTTTAATTAAGTGATACCCCTATACATATTTAATTACTAATATAAAGAAATGATTTTGTAAAACTTACAATTATAAGAATATCAGGTTTAATATTGGGAATCTCAGCTGCCATCAGATGTCTGTCTTCCTGTCTTGAGAAATCACCTGTATATAAAAGCTATTGGAGACAAAAAGAAGCAGTTATTCTGATTGCAGGTTCTACCAGATCAGCAGTCTTTAAGAAGCTGTTATATAGAAATGATATTTTTTAAGCAAAGATGGCTTTAAGGAATTTATGATAAAAAGGTCACTTGTACTTTAATTAAAGACTCTTCTGATGTGGACAGTGCTTACAATATTAGGTCAGTAGTCCTACAGTACAAATATTTTAACCACAATAAGTAAAGGTATTTCAAGCAGTACCATAATTCCAACAGAACTAGGTGAACAATTATTAAGATTTTATTTTTCATTTGGAATATAAAGGTGCCATTTTCAGCCTTTTGCAAGCATGCAGCGACCATTAAGAAGTAAAAATTGACATAACAAAATATACAGCAGGTCCTAAGCGGAAGAAAAAAAGTAGATAAAACTGCATTTACATATCATATTGCAAATGTAATTAATAATCCAGCAAAATCACTTATTAAAAATTCTTCTAAGATTTTCTGATACTAAAAAAAAAGCCTGTAACCTAGCAGATTTTCCAAACAGAACAATCATGTTACACCAAGCAGTAATTTGTAACTATTAGTAATTTTTAATGCATTTTTAACTGCAGGATGGAATGCAGCTCTTTGTGCCCAAAATGATGGTTTCAAAATTGGACATTTTTTACTTAACAATCATTCCATTGATGAAAATGTGAATAATAACAACATATATAGTCATCAACAGCAGATAACTGGTCTATGGGTAACCTACTATCACACTCTATCACACACCTACTATCATTTGCTTCATAGGGAATTAAAGAAAATAATGGATATTAAAACCCAATCCATTTGAGTCGGGCATAGCAGAGGGAAATCCCTTTCTCCAACATGCCTTAATCAGAAAACAAACAAAGGCAGTATGATATCTAATTTTTATTGTAAATTCAGTTCTATTTCTACACTTTTTTTAAACTTTAAACTTTTTAAATTCTCAATCATTATAAACCATGAACAAAGTCCTACTAGTCAGCAAGCCTGAGGACCACCATCTCTCTTCCCTCTTCAAGGCTGAAAGAAACTTTTCTTGGGCACTGATTATCCTACTCAACTCCAATTCACGAGATTAGTTTCAACCAGCTGGTTTTGACACAGCGCTGTTTGTGATTATACGATGACTTATTTAATCTGTCTGTGCTTAAAATTAATAATCCTATTTCTTTAGGTATTTTAGCATAAGAGCGTTATGAGAAAAATATAACTTGCGTATTTTGATGAATGCCATTTAAGCATTCAGACAGGCAGACACAGTAAACCAGAATTACAAAAACAAACATCTGTTCATGGATTTTACTAAAATGCAGCTTCCGTAAGACTGCCTCAGCTATCAGCTACCTCTGAGTGGACCAGCAAGGAAAACTACATGTTTACTGGTTCCAAGTCAGAGTAATAACCCACTCCCATAAAACCCAAACATCCTACCTGATTCAATACACGTGTCACTTGCTAGTTCTAACTAATGAGAAAATACAAGGCTTCCCACCTTGACTTGAGCCCATCTATTTGACAGCTTCAGCTGCAGTGGTGGGGCTTAACAGACAATAATAAATAATTAATGACTAAGTTAGAATTCAGGCTTGATTTCAACTTTATAATAAAAAGAAAGTACCTTCACACCAGCTATTTCAATCATAAACATGGCTGCTCCCAGAACGTGGCCTGCATGGTAACACCAGAATTTGATTCCTGCCACCTCTTTCACTTCATGGAAGTTGATGGTCTCGATCTTGTCCATGCTTTCTTCAAGGTCTGTTTCTGTATATAGCATGTCATCCGCTGATATATTACTGGATATAAGTGAAATGGCTAAATATCAGCTCATCTTAGCAGCTTAGATTATATAACAGTTGGAAAAAAACACTTGCTGGATTATTCCCCACTGCCAGTAAGACTTCCATTCAGTAACACTATGTCTCCTACGTTAGAAATCAAGTCCAGGTACTCTAATGTAGTTTGCCTAAGCAGAGTTAAAGCATTTCTTTTGAAAGGCCACGCTAGAATAGTTTTTTCAGTTCAGGAGCTGCTCTGTATTTTGTCTAAAAGGACCAACACAATCCCAGCCCTGGACAGAGATCTGCCACTCAGCTTGTAACAGGCCTCAAAAACCAGGACAGGACCACTGCACTCACATGGAAAAGATGTGTCAAGGCATGTAACAGAAGGAGAAAAAAAAAAAAGAGAGAAAAAAACCCAATAACCCATAAGTAACAGAGCACTCTTTGTATATTTAATATTTGATCTGACCTTGTCCCAAAAAGTGATTTCTATCTTTAGGGGCTTAAAATTCACTACTTCTGTGAAGCTTAAGAAAAAACAGACATTGAAAAGCATGAGAACAAAAGAGTGTCTGAACAGATGGGGGGAAAAAAAGATACTATTAAAGGTACAAATAAGGCAAATGAAAACAATGAGAGGACAGAAGGAAAGATTTTTTTGTTTGTTTTATTGATATTAAATTATTTGAGAGAGACATTATCCATGAGGCAGTAGGATGATTACTTCTAACCTGGTTATAATGTTGCTACTTGTGGCAACATCCCGGTTCATCCAGCCACCTTTGGTGGCTTCATCTTAAGTTTCCTATTGGATATATAGGTGAAATAATTCAGCACCTGAAGAGACAGCCTGCGGGTCAGCTTACCTCACTTTGACATAGTCTGAAAGAAGCCATCTGTAAATAGCTTTTGTGGCATGAGTCATAAACGTCCTTCCTTTAAAACTTGTTTTCTGCAAAAACCACGGTAAAGCGCCACAGTGATCTAAATGGAAACTTTAAAATAGACACACAAATCCAATTAATACATCAACATTACATAACACTAATATGTAATATATAATTCACTACTTCACTGGATTAACATAGCATCACAAAAATCCAGAAACAGAATTTTCAACCTCGTTATTAACTATGCTGGTCTATATTCTGCAGACTAGCGACTAGAAACTCAACCAAGAAAGCTAAGAGTAATACAGGAAATTTTCCAATAATTGCAAATGTGTAGCCCATATAATTTCAGAATTAACCTTTTTTTAATCTACATATAAATTTAGAGGGATAAAAATAACAGGAACCGGGAACACACTAAATGTCACAGATACAAGAAAGCTAACAAACATGATCCTAAGTTTGCATGTTGGACGCTACGGATTAAAACATGAATTACTAAAATAAAATTATTTGGCCACACTTCTACTTTGACCTATCTTAAGGAAGAACTTTTGAAATATAGATAGAACAAACACATACCACAAAAACTCAGGATTTTATACAGACCTAGTTATGACTGCTTAAATCATTTAGAAATGTCTCTCCTCAGCTCTTGGCTGCAAAGCAATATTTAAACCACATTCAAAGCTTGTGTAAGTCTCTGAGAACCTTTTACATTCAAAGCCACTAGAGCAAAACCCACAACCAGTACTTTACAGCAGTCTTTATGTAGAAAACTCATTCTAGAAGCTGTCACAAAGGTGTTAAAGCAGGCCAGGTTATAAAAAAGTTAGACATCACATCGAGCTCAGAGGAGAGTTATAATGTCAACAGTGACTGAACATCCTTAATTTAAAAAAAGTTGGAAACTAAAGTTTTGCCATGCCTTTACCATTTATGTAACACCTATTTTCAGCCTCTCTTAACAACCTACAAGTGAACACAGCTCAGACTACGATCTCAGTATATTTGTTCTTTTACGTGCAACTTACTGACTAATTAAGAGGAGATCAATCTCAGCAGGATCTATCAAATCAATGTAAGGAAGAGCATCCATTCCCTCCAGTCCAGGATGGATTCCACAATCAAGCTGAAAAATGTAAGAAAGTTAAAGCTTCTAATAAAAAAACTCTCTTTCATTTTCATCTAAAATATAGTTACCAGTGACTGATAACTTTTAGCATCATGCAAAAAACCCCCCATTTTTTCCTTAAACACTGCTTTTAGTGTTGGATTTCATATCTTGGGCTTCTGTCTAGGTGACTTATCTCCACTGGGTAACTGAACACCTTTCAAAAGGTCACAGTCTTTGTCTATAATTTTGTACCTATACAAGCCTTCATTCACACTTCAACAATACTTGCATATACAGAACGAGTGTATGCAAGTTACTTCGCCACCATCTAAGAAGGCAGCTGCAAAAGATAACATGTATGTGTCTACATGTGACTGTTTACATGTAACAGTAGGTAAACATTAGCCTTAGCTTCCACTGAGACCTAATATGTGTAAATTTTAGAATCTACACTTAAAGATACATATATTCTGTTTGGCTTTATGGATTTATTTTACAGGACAGCCTCTGTAATGCCGACTATCATACAGGCGATCTTGTTCCAGAAAGCTACAAAATGTGCCTCTTCTAGCACAGTCTCTGACTTCTGTGCAGAGGCTGAATTTAACCTATAACATCTTTTTGTGACCTGAAGTACCGTAATGAGAAGGTGTACAAATACATTTATGCAGTAATTACCATTATTTTTCTTCCTTTAAACTCCAGAATAATGCATGACCTTCCTACTTCTTGGCCAGCACCTCTGCAAAAGGATAGCAAAGTCACCAAAATTACAACAATGCACATCGTATAGATGTAACTGTATCTGGATGCCTTTAGCAGGATTCCTTTTCTATGTAGAAATAACAACCCCACAGCCCTTTTAAACTCAGATATTTAAAGTAACCGAACAGTTCTATTTATCTTAATGGAAATGAGACCCTGTTTAATGCAGCAGAAATAAAAAGAATCTGCTAGGGAAAATTACTTTGGTCTCCTCTGTTTTTTACTGTTACGCCTGCACACTCGGCTCTCAAAGTATTGAGATGGATAACGAATGGAGAGTTCACTTAAATAACAATTTATCCGGGGCTGAATAAACCTGGAAACGGCATCTTCAAGTTGTCCAGCAAACAACTCTTGTGATGCTACCAGAAACACCTTCAAATTGCACTGGCATCTTTACCAGAGAAAAAAAATCCAACTTAAAATAGGAAAAAACAGGGGCGGGTGGGAAGCGGCATCCCGGGATTTCAACGCCTGGGACGAGGTTCCTGCCGGGCCGCCCTGGGCACGCGCCCGCCTCTCGCCTGTCGCGATGCCAACAGGGGACGCCTGGGGAGGCGCCGGGCCGCGACCGGGGGCGCCCCCCTCTCTCACTCACACACACACACGCACACACACGCACACACGGGTTGGCGGGCCTTCCACCGGCGGCCTTGTCCGGACCGCCCGCCCGCCCGGCGGCCCCAACC
>NW_009660184.1:1373872-1419171 GCF_000708025.1 Charadrius vociferus | reverse complement strand
CCCCCCGCCTCACCCCGCCGCAGCGCCCCGAATGAGGCAGGACCCGATGGTTCCTGCATCCGTAGTGGAAAAGATGCGCCGCAGGAAAGGCGTGTGTTAAGCAAGGAGCTGCTACGAGCTCTTTAATCATCTAATGTATTAAAAAAGGTTGTGAAGTAGCGTATATTATGTTGTGCTTTTCTCAGAGACTACCGGCAGAATCGGGAAATTTGCCTGTGTTGTAGCTGCTGCTGCTCTGAAGGAGGGGCTGCCGGATCCATGCTGGTGGCTGGAAGGAGCCCCGAGGGAGGTGGGTGTGCTGGGTACCGCGGCGCCTTGCTGCACCATTTATCGCTGAGGGTGGCTTTTGGTCTGCCAGGGAATGGGTTTGCTTAATGGCAAACACAGCAGCAGTCTGGGGAGTGTAATCCAACGCTGCATCACAGATCTAAGCTCCTCTTTGTGCATCTTCCATTATTTGCTGCAGAGTGAGCTATCTCTGATAGGCTGCCTTCCTCCTTTGTCCTCTGTCTTCCACCTGCTCAAATTTTCGGAAGCTTTGTAATTAAAATAGTCGTCTCTGCAGCTGGGAGACAGGGTTTCAGCACCCCCTGGCTGGGAGCCAGCATCCTGCTTCTTTACACTGGCTGGCCAAATCTTAAGTGAAGCGATTGAACTAGTCGGGCAGATACAGGAAAAATGCTTCTGGAAGACTCTTAGAACTCCCAGTAACTCAGCTCTAAGGCAGTAAATATAACCTGCTTCTTGCTTTAATTTTCAGGAACATGTAAGCAGTAATGGCTGCTCCTAGAAGTACTACAATCAGTAGTTCTTCAGAAGCAGGTTTTTTGGTTTTGTTTTTTAATGGGAGCATAGTCTTTGGAGCAGGGCTTGCATTGGATGCACTTTTGTAGGGCACTTAAATTGTTGTTATAAATAAAAATAATTTAATGCTTTTAAGTGGGAATATAAATTTCAAATTTTGTCTTGTTTCTAAATCTGTATCATTATGTGCATTAGAAACTGACTTTTGCATCAGTCTGTAAACTAGGTAGCAACATTTTTTTTGATGAATCAGAAGGATAGGGAAGTTGTAGCAGAGAGCTTGAGGGACTTTTCCCCAATCACATATGAAGAGCACCAGAGGAACATTCCTACTTCTGTTCTTAGAGTCACTAGCTTACTATTTTCCAATTTTTGTCCATTTTGGATGTAGTCACTGTGGTGTTTGCTAGGAATTCCTTCCCTTGATGATATGACAGCTTCCATTTTTATTTTTCCTACCTAGAAGATTTTCTTTGATCCAATTATGAAAAAATGTTTAGAAAAGGAAAAAAGCGACACAGCAGCAGCAGCTCACAAAGCAGTGAAATCAGTACTAAAAGCAAGGTAAGCTGAATTTAGTATATTTTCTGCTTATGGAAGTACTTTTGTTTGTTACAAGTTGACAGTTCAGCGATTCGCTTGCAGTGATGGTAGGATGTGATTTCCTTAAAATGCCATGTTCCACAAGGAGAACTTTCTACTTCTACTATTCCTCAGATTGGGTTATGAGAATTAAAAAAACAAAACAAAACAAAACAATCCACTATAACGCCCTTGTGTTCTGAGACAAATGCTCGATTGCTTCCATAGCGAAGCCCACAAACACAAGAGCTTCTGGCAGCACAATACTACAGTTTGGAGGAAAGAGTAGTACATTTGTTCTGTAGTGATAAATATTGTCTTTAAGAAGGTGCCTGGTGCTAGGTACCAAGAATGAGTTTGTTCTTCAGTACTAGTTGGTTACTCAGTATCTCGAAAAATTATTCTTCATTTTGAATAATGTGTCCATTTTGTCTGATAGGTTTTGGAATGATCAGTTGAATATTCTGGATTTTCCAAGGTGCCGTTTCACTTCCCTTGCACTGCTATGTTATTTCAAGCATTGGTGACAAGCATGTAGTTGTCAATTTCTTCAAGTTAAGATGCAGTACCAGAAAAGTCTGGACATAACTTTAAGGTTCATTTTCTCTTTTTCTTTTATTTCCTCCTTCTTTCAAAAGATTTGTGGACTTCTCAAGGGTACCTGCTGAATTGATATCAGTCTAATCTACATTGAGGCAGACAGATAACTTCAGGAAAGAAATAGGTGTTGGTTTTTGATCCCCATTTTGCAGTGCTGCTTAAGTAATTAGAACATAAACACTAGTTTATTTTAAAAAAGGAGTTGAGGCAGGGCATCTAAAAGTGATTTGTTAATAAATTCTTAGTAACTTTCTGATCATACTATTTTTTTTTCTTAGTCTGTAGACTCCAGTCTTGGAGGACTTTCCAGGTCTAGTACTGTGGCTAGTCTAGATACAGACTCCACGAAAAGTTCAGGTATGTAATCAGAGTTCAAGCGGGTATGTATGGAGCAGGATTGACTTTATGTGTGTTTATATAAATAGAAAATGGAAAAGGTTAAAATATGTATTTTTAGTAATTGTGGGTGAATCTGTTAGGTAGCCTGTTGACTAATGCATGCATAGCTCTAGGCCTCTAAAGTGTTCTTAATGATTCGTCTAGGATTAAGTCACTGTTTTCGAAGTAATGTGTCTGAGTAAGAAAAACTTAGTTGTGTTACCAGTCTGTTACACGGCGTAAATCTTGTATAACTTTTTGGAAGCTATCTTTCCTGCTTTTATAAGTTTATGATTGCACTGAAATAATGGAAATAAGATTGGATTTTACTTGTTCTTGCTCACCAGATCACAGCGCATCACTGTTGGAACAAGCAGTTAACTTAAAAAAAAAAAATGTATTTTTTATATGTATTTTATACAGCTTTTTTATGTTTTCTTGTTTAAAGTTATTAACTCCAAATTTGAATTAGTATAAACAATGCTGTATCATGGATTTATGTGAAACTCTTGACTTTATCAAGGGCTGTCCTGAATCAACCCAGAACAGTTCATTAAAGAGAAGAATTAATATACTGTGGGTAAGGTTAAGTGTTTGATGAAAGTCTGCAAAAATTACAGAATTTAATAAGTTAGCCCCATTAACAGCAATTAGAATAGCATTACTGTTCTGGAATTCTTCAGAATTGCTTGTTTTATTCTGTTGCAGGACAAAGCAATAGTAATTCTGATACGTGTGCAGAATTCAGAGTTAAATATGTTGGTGCCATTGAAAAATTGAAGTATAATGAGAGCAAAAATCTCGAAGGGCCATTGGACTTGATAAATTACATAGATGTTGCACAGGTAAGTGGGTTACAAAAGACAATACCAACAATGTCAGAACAACTTAAGCTTAGGTGTATTTCTTTAATATTATCATGTGATCTGACATCTTTCTTTGTAAATTTTAGACTTACTAGAATAAAGTCGCTTACTTTAAAAAAAAGTAAGCTATGAATCTCAAAAGGTGTCACACTCAATTCCATCCTGTTGAGTAACTGGAGAAGATGCACCCAAAAAGCTGTTCTGAAGAAGTAGGCTCAGAGCGAAGGCCCTTTTCATGAGTCATTACTGAACAAGTATCCCAAATGAAAGTTGTTATATTGTCGTCAGCACTACTAGGATTAATGTCTGTGAAAGAATATCTCCTCCAGATTTCCTCAGTAGTATAGAAGTTTATCTGTAGAGGAAAATGTCAAGTTTCTGCTTACGATCACTTACAAACCTGTGACCAAAGAATCTGAATAATATTTGGGTCATCCTTGCCAAACTGTGGTTTCTTGTACTTATTTTTTTACTCAAAGCTGTAACTAGTTACTCTCATTAGGTAGCTGATCGTTTGTATCTTTAAAAGCACAGAATGCCTGTTTATCTTACAGCAACTTGACATTTCAAGTATCTGAATGTATGCTAAAACTATTTTTACAGCCAAATAACAATTTGCTGCCGGTGTGGAACATAGATCATTCAGGGTCAGTGCAGCATGATGGGCTGGCTGTGCATTATTTTTCAGCCCGTCTGATCTGACCATAGGGCCAAACTCCGCTCTGAGATGATAAATTTCTTTCTTGAATGATGTAATGAATAGAAAAGAAAAGAAAAGAAAAGAATTTCCATTAGAAGGGACCTACAACGATCATCTAGTCCAGCTGCCTGACCACTTCAGGGCTGACCAAAAGTTAAAGCATGTGGTTAAGGGCATTGTCAAAATGCCTCTTAAACACTGACAGGCTTGGGCCATTGACCACCTCCCTGGGAAGCCTGTTCTAGTTTTTGACCACCCTCTCAGTAAAGAAATGCTGCCAGATGTCCAGTTGAAACCTCTCCTGAATATATTGCACATAAAGTTAAGGGACTGGATGAGTGCAAGAGTGGCAGGCAGATTCCACACAGCAAGGTATGAGCAGGGTTAGTGACGTTGCTGATCCAGGGGACTGAAGTACACAATCCCACATTTTCTATTATGTATCTCCATTGTTCATGTTCTTCTGTCTGCACTAAAGGCTTTTGTTTGTTTCCCTCCAAAGCAAGATGGAAAGTTACCTTTTGTTCCAGGTGAAGAGGAGTTTATTATGGGAGTTTCCAAATACGGCATTAAAGTTTCAACATCTGATCAGTATGTAAGTGATTCACAAATAACTCTTTTTGGTGAGAGTTGGGAAGTGCTTTCATTTATTTCCCTGATAGATGATCTGTGTGACCAAAATGTCACTTCTGGCTTTAAGGAAAAGTCAAACAAACCAACAAACAAAAAAGTTTTCTGGTTGGATTTATGACAAAAATCCATTCCCTTTGAGACAGAGAACCAGACAAAAGGCAAGCAAGCCTTTATGCTCTTTGGGCACATCTTCCTTTCCCTGTGGCTCTCCTGCCATCCTCTCAGGTGGAAAAGTAGCATGACTGCGGTGGCCAAGACCATAGGTTCCTCAGCCTGAGTTAGTAGTACAACTCCTGTTGATGTTATTGTGGAGAGGAAGAAACAAAGGATGTGTTTTTCCAGTATACCCAAGTTGTCTTCCCCTTTGAAGGTCCAGCCTCGCGCTCTTAATCCAAGTGTGTGAGTTCACTCCAGTGTTAAAGCCTCGTGATTCCATCTTATTGATCAAACCTATTTTTCTCTTGCATCATTTCCTACATGTAGTTTATTTTCCTTTAGCACACTTCAAGTAGCTTTTTCGCTAAAAATAAAAATCCGGTCTCTTCCCTAGGGCCCTCCAGCTGCCTTTGTATAGCTTTGTATTGCAGCCATGTGGTTTCCTTCTGGTTGCCCTCAGAGCCCCAGATACCATAAATACTTGGCCTCATGAAGTCATGACCCATCAACAACCCAGCAATGCCTGTTCATAAAAGCCTCAAGTATGAGGATGGTGAATAGCGTTGCTCAATAGCTGAACTCTCTGAAGAGAGCCAAAAAGTTTCCTTTGGTCCCTTCAGAAAATAAAACACTTGTTTCTAGTGCCTGGGAAGAAGTGTAGTAGTTGTTACTCAAACTTTGAATTCTTTTGCGTTCTAATTTTTCCGTCCTCCTAAATTCTTAATTCTCATTAAGAACGTAGGTTACACTATTATTTAAATTCCTTTGTACTTTGATAAAGATCAAATAGGTAATTTTAAGACTTTTATCCATCATTCTTCTGGCTTCAAGCTGAAAGCATGCACAAGCTGATAAAGCCTTCTGTGATTAAGCTGGCTTGCACTGGCATTTTATTGCATTGCATTCTGTTTCCCAAATTCTGTCTTTTTGCATCTGTGTCACTGTTGACGTGCAATTTGTCCTTTAGTGTTTTAGTCCACCTAACTCTTTCATAGAGTTCCAAGATGGAAAAGTTTTCTCTGTATTCATACAAAGAATTCGGTCTTTTATGACTTTGGGGGAAAGGTGGGAGTTCTGTGATGTGTAGATACCTAGGCAGCTATTTACATCAGATGCCAAAAAAAGAACTGATTGAAGGTCAAAATACAAATTTTTTCCTCATGGATTTCAGCCAACATTTGAGAAATTATTTAATTAGTGACTGAAATATGTACAGATACATAATTTCACTGATACATTTCCATTGTTTGTAGATGCAAACACTAGAAACTGAAGATGAAGTATTTATAAAAGTCACACTGAGGCTTTGGCCTTCTTCACATTCCATTTGCATCTATTTGTACATTATATATATGTACATACACATGTGGCATAATTTGTCCATCCAACATCTCATTTCTCCCTCAACTGCAGAATACCCTCATAGCCAAATACTGGAAGGAGGGGAGGAAATGAATTTACAGGGGGACTGAATGCTTTATTCAGTCCTCCTTCTTTTACTAATAATCCACATGCACGTTAGCACTATACCAAATTCCAAGCAAGTAACTCTAAAAAGTTACAAATAATTTAGAGGCAAATTTTGGCATCTTTCATGAGACTGGAGGGTTGATCCAGTAAATTCCAGGTCATTTCCAGCTGCCTGCAGCGTGGTATGATAGTTGGTGATGGTGGTGTGAATAAGCGTGAGCTCTTGCCGAGGGAATGTCAGGGATGGAGATGTTTTTCAGCAAGGTGATCTTAGGAGCTGTGGTAGAGGGCTCTCCCTCGAGGGTTTTGGAGCTGGCATTCAGCTCACTGTCTGTCCCTTTTTACAACTTCTGTATCAAAGTGGACGTTTCTTTACACTCTTCAGCTACTGATGCCATGAACGTAGAAAAAGAGCTGTCTTGAAGTTCTAAGACCCTAGAGGTGGTATGACTGGAAAAAAGCAGATGAGTATTATCGTTTGGGTAGGATTGCTTGAGAAGAAAGGCTTTGTGTAGGGTAGGTCTGCAGACATCTTGTACTGGATGACATCAACCGGTCCCTTTTTGGAATGGCCAAGCTCAAACCCGTTGGGACTATGGGGAAACCCTGCAACTGCAGTGGAGAGTAGAAGTCTCCCAGACTGGATCTTCGCAAGAGCCAGGACCCATGCTGTGGCTCAGGCCACACGTGGCCTGGCTATATCTGCATGGCTGCCCTCCCTCCACCCCACTTCAAAACCTTGTCCATACCCTCTCCCGGGAAGTTTCTCGTGTTTACCCTTCCTGGAACTGAGACGGGATTGTCTGGAAAAACACTGGAAAAGTAAAAAGTTGTTTTAAGTTACCTCAGCGCCACAGAGGGCGAGTGAGGATAGGTGGGAAACAAATGTGTGCTTTTACAGTATGCTCAGGAATATAGTCCACGTAAGAATGCAATTCTAAAATAGAAGCAAAAATTTAAAGCTAAAATTGTGTTAAACATCCACTTTTTTTTTTAAAAAATCTTGCCCAAACTCTTAGTTAAACAATTATAATTTTACCAAGGAATACTTTTCTCCTGTAAATAAATCTGAAGTATTCTTTTGTAAGAGAGAGAATCAAAACGGGTAGAAAACTGAAATAGCTGTTGCACTGTTCCAGAGTAACTTTTATTTGCCACGTGGTTTCAGGATGTGTTGCATAGGCATGCTCTCTATTTAATTGTACGGATGGTCTGCTATGATGATGGTCTGGGAGCAGGAAAAAGTTTACTGGCTTTGAAGACAACAGATGCAGCCTCTGAAGAATGCAGCCTCTGGGTATATCAGTGCAATAGTTTGGTAAGAGTTTATGTTTACAGTATTTAATTTAGGTATCGGTATTTCGATTGTAAAGGGAGATTCTAAACCCCAAGGCCCTCATGAAGACTTTTTGGCAGAAGGGGGATTGCTCAATTAAAAAAGGAGTATAAATATGGCCTGGCTGAAGAGGGGAGAAAAGCCCTGCTGACTGCATTTGATCAGTTTTGAGGAGAAATACCTACATTCCCTAAAATTGCCAAGGAATGTACATGCCTAAGATAGCTCTTCGCAATCTGAAGAGTGCTGTTGTAGCTGCTAAGAACAATCCTCTTTATTTTCAAAGACAAAAACCTCTTTAAGACTGGACAGAGCAGGGAGAGAACGAGCAACAAGTCTGGTAATCGAGCATGCATTCATATTTATAAGCAAGGGAAGTGATCTCCTCTTAAGAGTAGGAGAATTCACTGGCAAGATACTATGATACGATACACACCCTTAGCAGCACTGGGGGAACACACGTACTGGCTTCCTGAATGCTAGCGTCCTGCTATGATGAAAGCTAACAACTCTGACTTGTTTCAAAAGAGCTTATTTAAAACAGCTTCCCCACATGTCATTGCAGACCACAGAAACTAAATTAAATCTCACTTGTGCTACTCCATTTTGCATGTCTCCGCCAAAAGAATGATAAAGGTCACATTCTGCTTTAAATGAGTTTTGAGATGTTCAGAAGTTCTTCAGAAAGTGTTAATATGCATGTGTGGTTTGTTTTAGGAACAAGCACAAGCTATTTGCAAAGTGTTATCTACAGCCTTTGATTCAGTTTTAATGTCGGAGAAGTCCTGATTTTCTGCAGCAGCATGTGATGGTGTAGTACAAGAGGCCTTTGTGCGAGGAGGAAATGGGGCTCCTTTGTGATACCACAGACTGGCTGTAGCTACACACAAACCTAGAAAAGATTTGCTGTGCAAAGAAGAGCCATACAACCTTGCACACGGTACTTTGTCATTCCCCAAACATGACTTGAAGAAGTTTTTCCATCTTCAGTTTCCAGGACAATACAGAATTTTATATTTAACGTGACTTTTTTTTCCTAAATTGTGTTTTGTATGTTAATGTCAATATTGTAGAAATGTAAAATAAAACTGACACTTGCTTCTATCTCTTTGTCTGAAAAACAATTTCTTAATATAGACTTCAGTTCTGCTTAACAGATATTAGAACAAAACAAGAGCAAAGTGAGAATAGATAGTCGTTTGGTGCTTTACACCTCTAATTTAATCTTAGGTGTGCTATCTACACAATTTCTACGTGCAACTAAAAATCCACAAGACTCACATTTTCTTGCTCAAGTGCTACTTGTTCATATTTCTCATTGTATGCATTGAAAAGAAGAATATTGCCTAAGCAATGCAGAGTAACAGAAGAGAAGTAGTCAAAGTGATTTTAAAAGTAGTTTTATTTTTCCAGACATTTGACTGGTTAACAAGAGTAAAATTTATTAATCATGCTCTAATTATAAATCACTGCATCCAGGACATTGAAAATAAGAGTTGATTTTAGGTTATACAATATATACAGTTGCTCTGCAACTAAACAAAATAAAAACAACTGAATTGAATATTATACATCTCATAGCATTCTAAGCTGCATTTTAAGTGTCACTTGCTCCTTTTTAAACAGTTAACACAGCAACCTAATAGTCTGTCTATTAACAGGTCTTCTGAATCATTATTTTCATCAGATTTGAAAAGCTGTATGAAATACGCCAAAATTTTGGACTTAAAATTCTTAATTTTATATTATAAATAGATATCTACAGGCTCTAGAATCTCTTTTTCCTCTGCCAGAGGAGCAAACTTTGAGAAACATGGAAAATCTAGGGATAAATTTTGCTTAGCTGCTCTTCATTGGTCCTCAAGATTGTATCTGTGTGCACTGTTAGTGCTACTAAGTTGTATTCTACAAGTTTCCTAGTTTTTAAGTAATCGGTGAATGAGGTTGTGACATTTGAGAGTGTATTCCTCTTCTAGCAGAACTCAAGGAAAATTTGCATAATTGTTTAACTTTACGAGTTGTTACATACACTATAAGATTCTGTGTTAAAAATACTGTACATTAGGAGATCTGTGCAAAATAATATGCCCATTTACTCTCTAGACTCTATCAGGGATAGAAACATACAAAATAGTGTTGCAAACTGAACATATCAGTAAGTGAATAAAACTGTAGTGCTAAACTATTACTCTATCATTTTACTGGGAACTTTGAAAATACGGACTAATTTGCTTCAACTTGCAACAAAAATATCTTGAAACATTCCAGTTTGTTCCCCATTTATACTGCAGCAACAGCATCTAGGAAATGAAAGTGATGCGTGTACTTGGCTGTACCCACACATTGGAGAGAGGCTGTCAACCAGCTGTACCATCTGGGAAAGGCGATACAAGGTAAGATCAGTGTTGCTCTTCCAGCACGAACGCAATGTGATTTTCCTCCAAATAAGCATATGTGGTGGTGGCCTATTTTCCATTCCGTTCTACATGAAATGGCCAATTTAAACACCATTTGTCAGAAATTCAAAGTTCTCTTGATAAATCTAGAGATACAATATTCACGAAACGTGATCAAAGCCAATGTGACCTAGACATTGATTTTTCTTCTCCTATGCCATCAGTTGTTTCCTGTAGCATAAACAAAAAACTGGTACAACTTCACAATATACAAACGTCAAAATGACGTCAGATTTGTATTGGTGGTTTGTATTCCATCAACCAACTGGGAACCATCCATGGCCTAGCCTTTGTTCACAAATTAGTAAAACAAATTTAACAACAGTGTAGCTACCATATTTGTGGGTATATTATATAAATACAGAGTGAATTCGCAAACTATCATTGTTTGCAAGGTAGTGGCACGCAAATTTTATAAACCAGAACATAACATAGTGTACTTGTGAGGTGTCAGATACCTTATTGACCAAGGATAACTACCTAAGTGTTCCACCAAATATGTTCTCTCCGTGAACACATTGCTGGATGATTTAAGAAAATTCAAGAATTTAAAAACAAAGTCTAAACACTATAATGAGACAAGTGTAAGAAATGCTCTGCAATCCATCATCATAGTTAAGTACATTTCAGGAAGTGCAGTTTTCATATCTTTGAGTTAATGTAGTAACTCGTTAATATTGCCATAGTTTAGTTAACCAGCAGTAGTCACATTAAATGACCAAAATGGATGTAACATACATAAAGAACATTCAAAAAACAGGTTCTACACACGTGCAGCATAGAAAAATGAAACAGTCTCAAGCTCACAAAATTAGAACTAGAAAGTTCAACGACTAACACAGATTTCAGGTAACTTTAAGCAAATATCTACATCCATTCTCAAAGAAAGAAGTTTCTCCTGTGGTAAACTGAAATACTTTTTGCACTTTTACCTGGCCAAAGACACCCGATTAAGATTGTTTCTTTTGTAATAGCTGACATCCTGGATGACAGCCAGTATGGCAAGATGCTGAATGAGTCCGATTTAGAACTCCGCAGCAGCTTGCCTGGTTTGGTTCCAATGCTTCAAATGGTATTGAGAATTGGATAGATTCACTGCCCTGTTAGATGCACACAATTTCTTTGACTGGGGAAGCAACACTGAACTGTGGTATTGCCATGTTACAAAAGAGAGAATAAAATGGCAGTGAATTGATTGGAAAGAACATTCATAATGTTGTGATGTTCACACACTTACATGGATTTCGATCGTTAAAGCTTTTCAGTTCACCTTGAAAAATACAGGAAGAGTTGTTTTTTTAAAAAAGTGTAAACTGCTCATGAGAAGTTTTCACATAGAAAAAAAGTTTTAAAAGTCCCAAAATCAGAACGATGGCAATAAAAAAGTAAGCTACAGTACCTAGGACTTGGGCAGTGCTCTGGCAAGCTGTCTGCAGATAGGTAGATGAAATGAAATAGAGCAAAACTTATTTCTGTGACCGCTGGAAATGAGAAATGTCTCCACTTATCAGTAGCAATTAATCAACAATAAAGTGCACAAATGATACAGGGAAAGCTCCTTTCCGACTGGGATCTCCATCAATATGGCCAATCTGAAAGAGTCCAGATATTTCTCAAGTTAATGTTAAAAGGGCATTTCAGTATCACCAAAATGAATACCCGTCACCTTCCTTGCCTGTAGTACCACAAGCCTCTCCCTACATCTTTTCTGCAGTGGTGTTCTTTTTCTTTCACAAACAGGAAACATTATCAGATAATTCAGTCCTACAAGGTGCATTTGTTAGTCAGCTACAGACATATTTTTTTTTCAAATTCTCTTTTATCCAGTTCTTAGAAAGTAACACCTCCTAATGCAGTACCATTGCTACATCATTTCAGCGCATTCTGCAATGCCTGGCAGCCCATATTCTGCCTGTTAAGTTGCTTCTGCTTCCCCCTCTTAACAACCACTGAAAAGTAAAAGCGATGGATCAGACTTCAACAGTTCTGGGTTTTACATGAGTCTATTTGTGTTTATACAGCATTATTGTCAATTTAGACGTAATGTGAAGTTCTATTCTTCACTAGCTAACAGAGTAAAGCAATTGTTTTCATGCATAACAATTTCCCAAGACTTTGCTTTAGCCGATGAGGCTCTGGAGTGTAAGTAGTTGAGATGGTTTCCCAGCTCAAATAGATCATTTCTTAATCTCAGTCAGCTAAAGAATTAGGACAATACAAAGCTGTCTTCTGAAGCCCACCACAGAGCATCTTCAAGGAAGATGAAATAGCAGCAGATTGTTAAACTGCTGACACCCCCCAAGAATTTCCTGAATCACACAGACCACATTCCCCTGTATATTGTGAACCCTACTAATCAGACTTATTTATTTATTTAAATAAGAAAAGCCAAAAACTTATCTGAAGTTTGATTTCTGAACAAAAGGAATTTCTGGAATCAGGTTTCCATGAGACGAAACTTCTCGTTATTTGGAAACCCAACAGGGGATCTTGTGAAGTCAGTTGTCAGCCTTTAGATTTCATTTAATTTTTTCAAAGTATGTTGATGGAAAATGCAAAATACTCACCCACCACTCCTGATCTTCTTCACCATCAACTACAATAATATCTCCCTCTGAAAAAGTTAGCTCATCTGGGTTATCTGCTACACAGTTGTAAATTGCTTTTACTCTCTTGGGTTTAGTTTTTGACTGAAATATAAAAATAAGTAAATGTTAACAATACAGCATGGAAGAGACAGAATAGACTTGATCTAAAGAAAGCTTCAGAACTGCTTCCAACTGTTATTTTTCATAGGTTAGGGTTCAGCTGCATTTCTTGTGCCGAGTGTTCATGCTTCAGGCTGAACTTGTCAGCATCCAAAGCCTTTTGCAACCACTGCACCACCAATGTGGGCCAGGTTTCCCTTCGCAATCTTCCATTTTGGCTCATACAAACTTGTCTTCAGAGCTCTACAACACTGAAGCAAGTATGATTTTATTCAGAAGATGGGGTGATCAAGATCAAGTGCTACACAGCAAGTTAAACAGCAGAAGCATTATCAGAAAGAGGACTGAGCCACCTGCCAGTATGCCCCTTCTTAATTTGCTAAACGCATTTCAGCAGTGCACAAACCCTCTGCAACCTCTGCCTCTCTCTAGTGCTTTGGGGACTGCAAGACACAGGAGTGGTGTGTCAACTCTTCCAATAGGAAAGTTTAGTAAGGAGTTGCAATATTCCAATATCGCAGTGGGACTCCAATCCTAGTTGTGTTCTGTTTGAAGCAATGCTGAAATAGTTTTGCTCCGTTATCACAGTATCCACCATTCTAACCTCACACCTCAGCAGGCCTGCTGCATTTGTTTCCAGCTTCCTCGTTCTCCATTGCAGACCAACAGTAACGCTACCTACATAAGTGTTTCCATGCAAGGAGTGGAGAGGCACAGGACCTGGAGGCAAAGCATAAGCTTTCTACCTTGAGTCCGCCCTTCTCGCCAGTTTGCCCAGCCATAGCCTGCAAAAATCTCTCTACCTTAAGATGCCAGAACAGAGCTGTAAGTGCCATTTAGGTGAAGAGACATCTGTTAATGCAGTGGGTGTTTGAGACAGATGGGATAATGCTATGATTTGAGGAACCCACAACAATTTATTGTCATTTTGACCATTACTCTATCACCTGGTGACTCTTCCTCACCCAGGAAAAAAAACAAGGAAACCCAAGGGTTGAAAATAAACCAATTTAATAGAATAAGACTAAATAATTAACATTAATAATACTAAAAACATCCAAACCAGTATTGATTCCGATACCAATATAAAATATACAAGGACTATACTCAGCCCATTCTATCAGTAGGAAGCTGTGCACTCCCAGCAGTGGACAGCAAATGTCAGACACTGGGTGCTACAGCTTTGGGAAGAAGGGAAGGCCGCAGGGGTCCGGCACCAGAGCAATAAGTTCTCAGAATTGCAGCCACCAAGGAAGACAGAGAACTCCGCAGCAAACTTTCTAATTTATATTGAATGTGACGTTCATGGTATGAAATAATCCTGTTGGCCAGCTTGGGTCAAGTGGGCCTGCACCCCAAGGTGCAGGGATGAGCTCCTCCTCATCCCTGTACCTGGCTAACTTAAAACCATTGAGACCTTGAAACCCACATACCATAGCTGGCTATAAAGTAAATATTTTCACAAATTCAGACAGCAGAGTCTTCTAAAAGTGCGGTTTTCCCAAGCATTAGAAGAGAAATTAGTCCTGTGTCACTTAAACCAGGACAGATAAGGAAAAGAAGGTATCATCATCATCCTGGAGTCCCCCAAGGACTGATCCCAGTCTCTAGTTCCTTCCATGGAAATGGAAGTTTGCAAGGGGAGAAGAAACTCCATTCACAAGTCCACTTCTCACCACCAGCAAAACGCTCTTCTCGGCTGCCCAATAGCCTCTTAATGTGCCATTTTGTTAGGGCTGAACGCCATGCAGGAAAAGGGAGATGTGGATGGGGAAGGAAGGAGGTAGCATGATTGTTATGCTGCTCCATAAGCATCCATTTGCATTTTACTATACAAAAACCTGACCTGCCCTGAGCAGGCACACCCTTAGGCTCTATCCGTGGGGCACACCCCTGCGAGCTGGCAGCCTTGCACCGCATCACAGCATTTTAGTCAGATGCTCAGTCAAGTTACAGTTTGAACCACAACCACCTTTTAGGTCAAGAGGGAAAAGCTTCACATCAGTACAACAGTGATGTAATTACTAACTTCAAAGTGCAGTAATTACAGGTATTTCTTGTCCTTTAGAAGGCGGAGAAATTAAAATAAATCCCATTCCCAGAAGACTAAAATCTTCCAGGAAAGTTTCCCATGTATCTACAATATGGTTTCAAAAAAATCTAAAGTAGACATTAAAAAAAAAGATGCATCAGGAATTTCCATCTCAAAAATAGGCTATTGGGCAAATGCACTGTATAGAAGAGAAGCCACTGGCTACATGTGCATGTACAATTAGGCATCTTTTTCTTTTTTTTCTTTACTCAATGAGCACTTCTGCAATCATTTCCTAAATCTGGGATGGCCTCTGAATTTTCTGGCAGGGTAAAGACTTAGCAAAAAAGGCTGGAGTATAAGGCTAAATGCAGTGATTTAGCCAAAGTTCTTTAGCTAGACTGATCTAGCTAAAGCTCTTTAGCTGAGGGGCCCTTGACTAAATCTCAGCTAAGATGCTTTGGCTAGATTGATTTAGCTAAAGCACCTTAACTAGCACACACTTCCTGAGCCAGGTTTCCCTTACTCCTACGACAGATGAAAATCATCCAACTGATTCTCTCAGTCTCACAGAATTCACTCTCCTGAAGCCCTAGAGACATCTGGAGTCAGTTTTGTTCTCCATATTATGTGCAATTAATATTAAACAGTGGAGACACTGACTGTTCCTAGAAACTAGCCAGGATACCCATTCACTCATAACTAAAGCAATTTGTCCCATAAAATAAAAAAGGAGAGAACAGGACAAAGTACCACTCCAACTTCAATTTACACAGAAAGCTAGGTAAGGAGCTGTTTCAGAACCAACAGATGCGTTGAAAGGATGCAGCCAGTGCTCACACCTGAATCCCAGAACACACAACAGAAGTTGTGATCAGGATCCAACAGCTTCACAAAGTAACTATAGCAATTCCCCTGGTGCATGTAAGCAAAAGGGATAAAAATTCCATTTTACATTAATCAGACAATTTAATGTTATTGTAGCCTGAAACATGGAAGTTATTTTGATGAAAAACAGACAGTTAATTGGTTGAACAAGAGTGGGGGAGGCAAGAAAAGAGATTTTAGGCTCCCAGCTAATGCAAGATGAACTCTAGATGTCTCTGTGGCTTTTCAGCATTATCAGATGAGAAACAGCTAATAGGAGTTCTAAGAGCTGAAGACAAACATGCAAGGCTATGCACACAAACACACCGCAGTCTGTCCTGGAGAGTTACTATTTCAGTAGACAAAGCTAGAGAAAAATGGATGAAGGGAGAGAGACAGAGGACTCAAGAAGACAGGTCTCTTTGCTACAGCCCATTAATAAGACAATTGCAGAGCCAGAAACAGCACATCTCCTGCCTCTCAGTTTATTATTTGCCTACTGAACCACGCTCCCACACAGAACGTAAAGCATGAAACAGCCCAGACCTAGTCACATACAGCATCTTGGAAACCATGGACTCTCTATGTTGTTATTTGCTTACTGCAGAGAAATACTGACTTGATCAAGCACGTAGATGTTTTATGTCTATGACGCAAGAGAGCACCATGAAATTGGAGCAAGGACCAAAGAGCTAGCTGAACTACACATAATGTAACAGCTCAACTGACAACTGGAAATACATCCCTTTACCTACACCAGTCTAAGGATACAGGTATTAACACTAATATGTGCGTTACCATACATGGTCCTAGATTATAAATAGTAAGAGTATAAAAAGGCTACACAATTGGATTAAGAGTCCATCTAAATCCAGTATCTCTTCTAACAGTCACTGTAAGGCTGGGGTAGGGAGGAGAAGAAGAATATACAAGAAGAATATACAATACTTCCAAGCCTTTCCCTTCACCCTTCACACTCTGATTGGGGATGTCTCAAGTCAGATGCGCTGTCTGTGCATTTACCAAGAGGTTTCCCTCCTGTCATCCAGTGAATGCAGAACAAAGAGATGCAAAGAGAACTAGCTGCACAAAGAACCAATTTCTTTTGTTTTGAGCTTGACTCCTACTAGTCTTGTGTGAAGCCGTTTGATCTACCTATGTGAACAACCATGAATATATCTACTCCCATTATAAAAGAAAGCACAAAAGCTCCCTTATTACTTACTTCACTACAGTTTAAGAATGAAATTACATATAATCTACGAGTGACTCACTTACTAAGCTCACCTACAAGTGACTCACTTATCAAGCTTATCTACCTTCAGTAAGTCAAACCATATGTTCTATGGATTGTGTCGGTCACACGTGGACACAAGCAAAGAATCCGTGCTTCTTTTCTTTGGTTTCTTTTGGGGGGTGTTTCAGTTTGGTTTTTTTGTTTGTTTGTTTGTTTTTTAAATTTTAAAACACATACTATCATATAGGAAATGCAAGAAAAGCAAAGATTTCATAAATAATTAGAACCAGTCACGCACATATTTAACACAGGATACAGGCTTTTTATTTTTCATAATTCTCACACTTTCTCCATAACAGGATACGCTATTATGTCAACAGTATGTTTGATGGAAAGCGGAAGATTTAATAAAATCAAAACCCAGACTGTCTACTTACTATTTGTGATTTCCTTGGCATTGGTGCTGGTGGCTGGATCTGTGCCAAAGTATTTGTTGTAGAACCAGTTTGTGTTACTGGAATTTCACATGCAGAAGACGACTCTCCTGCTGCTAAGGTAAGTAAAACAAGTAAATTTTAGGCATGCTTTAAAAAAAAGTCAGAGTAATGATACAAATTGAAACCAAATTGATTATTCTTTAAAGGATACAAATAATTTTATATCCCATGAGTACTTAATTTTTGTAATGGTTCTTTCTAAATAACTGAACAAAATTTTTCTATCCTTTTCCTTACAAAAAAAACGTTTCTTTTCCCAAAGACAATTACCTAAGACCTTTAATACTGCAGATATGCTAAAAGAGAAAAAAGCCTATAAAATAGATGAGAACAGAACCAAATATCCAATTTCCCCATTCGTCACTACAGACTGTGTGCTTTTAGAACCCTTCTTTCCTAGTAAAGACTGTCATTATCAAGATGCTGTATCCTTCACAGGAGACTGCTGACACAGATGGCAGACAGTCATGAGGAAAATTCCCCTTGGGTATGTCAAGGGGGAAAAAAAAGGATCACGGTAAGAACCAATGAATATATACAGTGGAAGGGGAAACCGGGTAGGAGAAATTTCACTACAGCCAACACAGAATCCACACAAACTGTACTTTGGACATTTTATCAAGATAACATTACAATAATTTCCCAAAGTAGTAGTTACATTGAACAACGAAAAGAGGAGAACCAATAACGAACTCTGTTCATTAGCATGAATAGAGCAATATCAATTTGCAATTTAATTAAAAATGACACTATACGAACTTTAGATTTTCAAACTAGAAACACATTTTTCTATTCTAAAATGTATATCTGTTACCTTGTTTATGACACATGCAAACAGGACAGTAAACTAACTAAAGTTTTCATAACGCATCCTTTGTTTGAGTGGGCTTTAGGTGAAGTTAGCCCAACTGGAATGGAGTCTGGCAAAGGATGTCAAAGACAACAAGAAGAGCTTCTGTAAATACAGAAGTAACAAAAGGAAAATTAGGGAAAATGTGGACCCACTGGTCAATGAGGTGGGGGATCTGGTTACACAGGGGATAGAAAAGGCTAAGGTACTGAATGCCTTCTTTGCCTCAGTCTTTACTAGCAAGACCCATCTTCAGGAACCCCAGGGCCCAGAGACTAGGGGAAAATCCAGAGCAAGGAAGTGCAAAGCCCTGCACCTGGGGACGAACAAGCCCATGCACCGATATATGCTGGTGGCCAGCCAGCTGGAAAGCAGGACCAGAGGCAATGGGCACAGACTGAAACACAAGAGGTACCACACGAACATCAGGAAACACTTTGTTACTGTGAGGGTGACCCAGCACTGGCACAGGCTGCCCAGGGAGGCTGTGGAGTCTCCATCCTTGGAGATATTCAAAAGCCATCTGGACATGGTCCTGGGCAACTGGCTCTGGGTGGCCCTGCTTGAGCAGGGGGGTTGGGCCAGATGACCTGCAGAGGTCCCTCCCAACCTCAGCTGTTCTGTGATTTTATTTCTTATTACATGGTGACATTAATTACATTAATTGGCCAATAACTCAGTTCATGTAGAAAAGCTTGAGGCATCAAGGCCTACACAATCAAGAAGAGAAACAACAAGAATGCTGGTAACGACTGTATTTAAATGTGCAAGGTAAATAAAAAACCCCACTATCCCTTAGGCTGTTATAATGATACCTTAATTACAATAAAATAAATCTCTAAACCACAATTACCAGTTTGTTGTAGAGATCCAAGTCCTCTGGACTGCCCTTTGTTAGTTAAGCCAGATGACTTCTCAGTCCTGTGCAGAAAGTTACAAATTCATCCATTTAAGAAACAAACAAGAACTTGAATCATAACAATACAGATTATTTTCCAAATTATAAAGTTCTTGTCATGTATTCAGTATATTCCAGTAACAGCTATTTTGCTTTTAAAAATACTGCTTTGCTTTCATATTTTTGATTACACCAATCGCACTTAATTTAAAAATGTAAGGCAGAATAATACTATAGGTTCAATTACTGCAAATTGTGTAGAACGGATTTTTATTTTCTTAAGTTCTGAAGTTTCTTTCACTGCTATTTTAAAATCCTTCATTAAAATTATGTATCCATATTAGTCTCTATATTATAGCAAGCTTCAGCAAGTTGTTTCTTCCTTTTACTTTGTATGGTATACGCAACCAAAGGACTAGAAAGGGAGGTCAAAGGTTGTTTACCTTTTTCATTCACAAAGGATCAACCATGTATATTATTTATTCCACATATACACACATGTCCCCATATCTTATAACTACCAAAGCTTGTACAGACTGTACTCTGCCAAATTTTCAGTGTCAGAGAATACAAAAACTTCCCAGACAAGTTCCTACAATATATCCCTATGCTTGCTTTTGGAAAGCTTTCCCTAGTGTCTAACTAAATTATTCTTGCCACAACTTAAACAAGAGTCTTTTTTAGAGCCATCATGACATGTAAAAAGGTATGGCACAATCCAACACTTTGTACATATTTGAAGACGTGTATCTATGCTACAATTTCTTTTTTAAAAAATATAAGAGAATCTTATTTCTTCCAAATTTTTCTCACAGGTCATATTTTCTAGACTTCTCATTACCTTATTGATCTCCCCTGGTTTCTGCCTCCCTATTTTGTATCTTTATTTTACTAAAATACCCAAAACTGAACACAGTAGACCAGCTGAGGCATTACTGATGTTAAGTCAATTAGAAGGATTAATTCATATAATTTGCAGGCTATAATCAAACAATCCTATTTCTCTTTGACTCTTACGTAAGAGCATGAGTCGTCTGACTTACTTTCATATATGATTCACTATGTCCTTGCAGATCCTTCTCTTAAGGACTTTTACTTAACCATACTCTGCTGTTCTCCATGCTTCATTTTTGTAGCTAATTGTTCTTAAGTACTAAGTGTTGCTTACTGAATGACACCCTTCTTCTCCCTTCACTACTACTCCAGTTTCCCAAGGCTGCTTTGGATATAATCCTGTTTTCCAGTGCACTTGTCCCTCCTAACTTTGTTTCCTACAAATTTAAAAATGATATTTTGTGTTCTAGGTCTCTCTACTCCTGCCACAAATGAAAATATTGAATGGAAGTGAGCCTATGCAAAGCATATGAATAATAAATATGAATAATAATAAAATGGCACAGTCAGACACAAGATCCCATTATCTCTTCTTTGTTATTGTATGAGAATTAGGAATGGATTATTCTTTGTGGCTTCTTATTTCTGTCACCACTAATCATTCTGCAGAT
Organism: Charadrius vociferus; assembly: GCF_000708025.1. Lineage (NCBI taxonomy): Eukaryota > Metazoa > Chordata > Aves > Charadriiformes > Charadriidae > Charadrius > Charadrius vociferus. Next base: position 1,398,596 of record NW_009660184.1, on the reverse strand, counting down.
ATTCTGCAAGTCATACAATCTTAAGTCACTAGGCTGTCTTGTTTTTACTGTGGGAATCCTTGTAATCTGCTCCCTTAGTGTCTGCCTTCTGTTCATTCACATACTCTAGAATACATCATTGGCAAAGTATGCATGCTTTATAGATTACTTGCATGTTATAGACCATAAAATTGAAAAGTTACTAATAATTATCAAGTATATTAAATACTAAAATGACATTAGTTACCCAGGAATAGGCTTTTTTTGAGAGATTCTACTAGGAGGTTGTGGGGGCAGTGGTGGTGGGGTTGGCTTAGTTTGTGGAAGAGCTGGTTGCTGTTTAGATTGCTGGTTCAAAGCTTCTATAATGCTGGCTGTCTTTGCCACTGGAGGCGGTGGTGCTGGAGAAAGCACATCTGTAGAAGAAAGTTAGACAGTGAAATGGAATTAAATTTCTATTTACCTTTTTTTTTTCTTGGGTTCTCACCCACAGGTTGTCCTGTTACAGGATTTACCCCCATCCAAGAAAAACGTAATCAACTTAAACAGAAAGCAATCCTTCCACTGGATGGAGGACCTCTTTGGAAAGAGGTTTACCTTTTGTTTCATGTAGTTAAGGTCAAAGAGCTCACAAGTACTTCAATTCATTCAAGCATTAAAGTACAAGCAAAGAAAATTCTTTCCAAAGTCAGTCACATACTTGAAAACAGTAGATCAGGATGTATTTAATAATAAGTTCTAATATTGTTTGCTCAATCAAGGCTTTCAGTTTGTGTTTTATGGAAAGTAATTCAGTGAATAATATCTCAGAAATTTTATTTAGACATATGCCTTTTCTTAAAATCCTGTTACAATTAACATCTAACTTTACATTAGGTTTAGCAATTAATTAAAATCTCTATTGAATTCTTGAAACCACCACCACAACAGGTGGCAATGTATTAAAACATCTTTTTCCATTCTTATGGTCTGCAAGAATCAAGCACAATGTGGCGACATAGCCCCAGGCCTACATGTAACACTCATCTTTGCAACTAGTGAGAAATGCAGCATTGAAACTATATATAAAAGTGAAGACCTCTTTAGCTTTAGTAATAGATAGTATTTCCTGTTAACCCTGCACTACACCATACAGTCCTCACTGGAACATCAGAGAAGACAGTTCATACAAAGTTACTGGATGGGAACGATAGGCCAAAGCTACAGTCACCAAAAGAGGAAGTATGAGTTGTGGAAATGGAAAAATAAGCCAACTATGATTAGATATAGCAGAAGGGAAAACAGGGGAGAGTGGAAACATACTTGTAGATGTTACACGCAATGGCGGCACAGGGGGATGAATAGCTGGTGGATCTGATGAAGACCTCTGCCTGCTTATACTTTCCACTCCTAAAGAATTTGTCTTCCACATTGCATTAGATGAAGAAATTGTCTGAATACCACTGCCAAGAACTGAAGGCTGAACTAAAAAGAGAGGAAAATACTGTATTATTATTATTGCTTACCCTAAGCACAAAGTGTTAATATTCACACCCGTGCTTTTAAAAATGGTGCAGCTAGACCACTATATTCAGCAACAGGAACCACTGCCATCCTGCTGGAACGCCAGAGTAGCAATCAGAGTCTGGTGTAAAAAATTACATAGAAGTTTCTGGGTGAAGTCTTACTAACACTTCACCTAAGTAAAATTCGTCTCCAATCATTACTTTAAAATATGTCAACCCTTGAAAAAGCAGAAACTTCTCAACAAGAAGACGGAAAGCAAGTCTTGGGCCTTCTTTAATCCCTCACTGATAGCTGTAATTGTCTCAGGTACTGCAAGAAAAGGACCTCACTCTTGTATGAGTATGACCAGACATTCCTGACTCAAAGTGAAACATCAGTTTTGACTTGAAATTGACATTAAACTGCAATTCTGAATTAAACCCAAACAAAAAACTATAATAACTAGTTATGAAACAGTTACAAAGCACAACTTCTTTGGAGCCTCCAAAATGACTCCATTCTGAGGCTGAAGAGCTGCTTCCCCATTTCATAAAAACACACTACAGGTTTTTTTCATAAAGCCAACATTTTGCACACATAATGCCACTTCTCCCTACTCAGCACATGAGCATCATATTAAGAAAAGATGAAACAGAGTAAGGTATGAATAAATACTAGGTTGCAGGGAAAAGCATAAAAGGCTCAGAAGACTTGGAGAACATCCTAAACCTAAGAGGATAAAGGAGTCATAATACACCATAAGCGTAACAACAACATCATCAGCAATCAACAAGAAGCTAAGATCGATGATACTATTACAGCTTTTAACTAAGAATATAAAACAATCGGCTAATACATTGCTAGAGTAAAGAATAGGAGCTAATAATCTAAGCCAGGCAGCATGCTTTCTTGGCGTGAGTTGCACTATACTGGTGCCAAGAAGTCTGGGGTTGGGAATGAAATTAAAATGACACTCTTTGAAAAGTGTCATTTAACCAAGGGCAAACAGCGGGTAAAATAGTACGGCTGGCCATGGTTAAAATAATATCAAAGGGTAAACCAGTCTTCTTAACTATACATTTGTATTACTAACTTAGAGATAGAATCTAACAGTTAAACAGACTATGCAAGCTCCTTGAGTGAATTTTCCTGTTGGGTAGGGGAAACATTCCTTTCCATCAAGTAAAAAATTGTCTAGATATTAAGCTTAAACTTCATGGAAAAATGTTAGATGAAAGGAATTCCACCTTGGTTAAGCTTTATACGCTGCCAAACTTCCCCCAGTCTCACGCTACCCTTTTGAAGTAACCCAATACCATGCTGTTCTATTGTTCTCAGTTTTTCTGCCCCCAAAATAACGTGTTTGAATCTGACTTTTATGCTGCAGCCATTCCTGTGAGACCAATAACTGACTATTCGTATTACACAGATATTTGATTTGCCACCTCAGACAGAATCCCTGGTGTATGGAGTCTTGCATTCTGACCTCCGCGCAGTGCTCCCAAAGGCAAAGACACTCACATGTCTATAACATTCCCTACTCGTATCTCCCCTTAGAGTCTGAATTACAGCACGAGAGAAAATTATATGTTTACATAGTAATTTTTCTTGAATTGAACTTTACATAAATTTAGCATCCATGAAAGCTGCTGGACTAATAAAGGTATTAAAGCAATGAAACACACCACGTGTACTGTACAAAGACGACCTATACAGATTTCTCTACACTTCTTTAGTATGATCCAAAGAGATTATATATAAAGATAAGAATTAAGTTCATAGCATCAGCTTTAATGGTAGATTTTGCAAGTACACAACCCTTCTGAACCAGGATGAGACATGTACATTTTACATTGTTCTGCGGATCGGGGTATAACCAGTAATTGGCAGTTACATTTTCGGTTAGCTACCAGTTCTCCACGTCATGACACACTTTTATTTCGACAACCTTGAAGCCTCTATTTATTAAGAGAAGACTTTGCAAGGTTAAAATCTCTCATGTTCTGCATACACTCTCCATTCTCTCAGGTCTTAAACAATTTTCTACAGCAGCCAAATGCTATTGAATTTGTACGTTTAAATTGAACTCTGACAATGACATCTTCAAGAAACAGAAGCATGAAAAGATGGAATACAACAAGGAAAAAAAAATTGCTGAACTAAACTGACTGCAGCCCCCCTTTTAATAAATTGTTTAATTCTACTGAGGTTTACTTCAAGTATATAAAATGAAGTAATCAATACATTGTTCCAATACTTACCTGTGCAAAATAACTGTAAAAGAAAACCTAAAACTGTAATAATGAAAAAAAAAATGTTAAGATACCATTCTTCTTACAATGATATTTTCTGGTGTTAGTACCTTTGCCGATATTCCTTGGAGGTAGAGGAGGCGCACTACTTGTAACAGGTACTGCAGGCTGAATGGGAGGTGGACTGCCACTGAGTATTGCTCCATATGTTTCATTCTGCAGTATACTTGGCATAAATCCTCTTTGCTTATCCTTAGCAATGTTAGCTGCATCTCTTGCCAAGGATGCTACATTAGGCTGAAGCTGGTTTGATCCAAGTTGATAGAAGCTGACAGGCCTGTCCTCTCTCCGATTGGGACTGGGTTGCTTAAACACAATAACAAAAGTACTCACTGATACCACATTAGTTGTACTAATTTTTATTTACTAGTTGACAGAAAGTTATTACTTTCTAGAAAGAAAAAACGGCTTCTAAAATGCATTTTTGTTGCTTTTAATATATATACTAAACCCAGCCTACATTCCACCCTTTTCAAGACAAGTAACAACAACAACAAAAATTATTAAATTTCAAAACAATTATCATTTTCTCATTTTCTCCTGTAGTATACTCCTATAGGATAATACTTTATTGTTATATACACAGGACTATACTTCTATAGGTAGTCAATATAGATATTCAGACTGGATCAAGTAAAGTTTCCCCGTACCAAAATACCAGGCAATATTTTCAAAAGTAAATAAACAATTGAAGATCCTAAACGTCATCTGAAGTTCAGCAGTGCTAGACCCCAAACAGATGATCATGATCTCAAAAACTGGACACAATTGCATCTAAGCATTCTACCTGCAGCTCAGCTTACAACAAATTAGGAGCCAAAACTTGTCATGAACTCTTTTTAGCTCACTAATATCGCTGGACAAATTAAGGAGATTACTTCAATTGGCAGCTGAGATGGAACATTGCTCATCCCATGCACACTATCAAATGAAATCTAATTAGTTGTCTTTGAGATTTACAGCAAGTCATCTGCTTGCTATGCACACTTAGCGTTATTTTTCCTGTTTCAACAGCAAACATAGTAATTATTGTGATCAAATGATAATTAAAATAGATGGAGTTATAAATTCATGTGGCTAGTACACGAATGGTTTGTAACAATCCACAGCTCAGAAAGCATAAATATGCCTTTAGAAATAGTGTTAGATAAACACGTCGCTGACGTACTGTCTGTATGAAATTAAAATAACCATTTATAATAATAGTATTTAGGCAGAATAAAGATTTACACCAACAGTATCACAAATAAGCAATCGATTTTCCTCTGAAAATATTCAGTGCTTAGTCTGGACTGATCACTTAGGGCCTTTAGACATTTTATAGCATAGCATTATAGTTCAAAAATTTATTAGAATGATGTACGTGACACATTAATCTCTACCTTTACTTTGGCTTAGTAGCCTCACTCCTCGCTGGCTGACAGCTTCTATTCCCTGACCTTTCCACTGTCCTGGTTCCGGTGTTTGTTTCAGCCCACACTTGCTTCTGCTTTCTAAACCAGCAGAAAATTATTTTTTTGTTTTGCTGATTTAGCTTTTCACTGGTTTACCAAACTGAAACAGCTCAATACAGGGAAAAATGTGTGCCAGAATGGAGGCAAAAGATGAGGTAGGACCAGGCAGCTGAGGTGTGGAACAGCAGCAGAAAGCAGTTGATTGTCTTAGTCGTCTTTTAGGTTAGAGTCTCTTTTATATGAAAAATTCGGGACTAAAAGAACTCCAATTTCAGACATGGCCTTTTCTGACAAAGGTTACAAAATCTATTCAATTGCTTTACCAACGAGAGAGACAAGCCCAATAGCTTTACATTTATAAACAGAATTCTGATGTGATCCTAAGCAACAGCAGTACTCACCACTGCATTCAATGTAGTCACAGACACTAGCCTGTGATTAAGAGTCCTTAATCTCCTTTCAAAAGTCCCCATAGTATAAGCCTACTAATAGTGGGCAGTGAAGTAGCAGTTTCATTACTTCAGCCTCATTGCTGAGTAGCAGATAACTTCCTATACGACCTGGAGCTCAGGGACTAGCCAAAAAGAGAACACTCAACTGCAGAAGGCAACTGGCAACAATGAAGGGAGGGAGAGAAAAAACAGATCAAAAATACGAGTTTAGAGTGTCCCTGAAAGGGATTTGCTAGATATCTAGTTGTAAAGTACCCAAAAGGTTTTACAGCTTGAAAAAAATAAATGTCTAAAACATAACAAAGTTTCAAGCTGCTTTATCAAAAAAGCTCATCGTTCCTGCTGTTATTATCTGCACGGTGATACAATATATAGGAATACATAAATACTGGGGTATAATATGAAAGCGCACCCAGAAGAACAGGACTTAGAAGCTCACAGATTCCAGATTCTTGCAGAGATACCAAAATTTCAAGAAAAATCTTAAGAAAATCTTAAGGTAGCAACTGAGTTCTGAAAGGCATGGCTTGTGACATATTATTTGCTCTTTGTTGCTAACTCTAGTTCAAGTCGAGACCCAGAGGTAATAGCTACCTTGGACTAAAGAGACAGGACATAGGGAAAAGAATTCCATGCAGACAAGATCTTGCAAAAATGGTACTTTCCAACAGAGGAAACTTATTGATCTCAAAACTGATCTCCAAAACATTAAGCCAATTGAACGGTCTGATGACCTAGCATTTTTAAAGATATTCTGTGAAGATAAAGAAAACGAACCTATGACTGTCAGGTTTTAATATTTCTGAAAAAGAAAAAGCCAAGACACAAGATTTGGTTTTACGTTATTAATTAAGTATTAGCAATTCATGCCCTAGCTTAGATGGGGGACTTTGCAAGAGAAGTATTAAAATGCTAAAACTTGTAGAAAGAAAAAAGTCAAATTTCATTATCCAGAAGAGAAAGAGTTTTTTGTTAGGTACTTTCAAGAGAAAAAAAGGTTGTGCTAACATCCGAAGATTAACTAATATAAAGCCTATTGTGTATTCCTTGCACTTTATCAAGGAAGCAGAAAAGACATAAGCAACTGTAACACCGCACACACAAAAAGAACAAAAACAGGTGTTCAATATTTATACAGAATACTTCAAATTATGAAAGTTTCCAAATGTCATTAGTATTCAGAAGCCTATACGTCATTTCAAATTACTTGTCCAACACATCCAAGCCATATTTAAGTGTTATTCAGGTACCAAAACATGGTAGTTTGTTCCCTGTCTGTAGGTTTGGGTGCTTAAATACTTTTTGAAATTGGTCCCCAGATTGGGAAATTAACTTTTGAAAATGCAACGAAGTTCCTACACTACTGAAATACTTTGTAATACTTGTAATATGATCATCCTTTGAGATATTCAAAACCCATCTGGACATGGTCCTGGGCAATTGTCTCCAGGTGACCCTGCTATAGCAGGGCGGGTTGGACCAGATGACCTCCAAAGGTCCCTTCCAGCCTCAACCATTCTGTGACTCTGGACCCAAGAGCGCAACACCGCCACCAGAAATTTCAGGTACGAAAAGGGAGAAAAACAAAAACATTTTTACATAAAGATTCAGAATAAAGACCTTACTCTGCTGTTAATGGATGTGGCTTATTTAATGCACGAGTTTAGTTCCACTGAAGACAATGCATAAACTGTTCCAAAATTAAAGCCATCAACTGGATCTGTTTCACAAACATGAGGTACCTCTCTTTGTAAAGGCAATTTTCCTATCTCATGTTGGTTCTGCTTCCCAATCAGCAGATATAAATAAACGGCCATATGTTTTATACCTTATATTGAAGAGGAAAAAGATGACAAACTATAATTTAAGGAACTAAAATTTAACCTACTACATTTTACTACAGAACCTTATTTCACAGTGTCTTCATACCTATAGTAAAAAGTGGCGTTACTGAAATCACTATGAACATAATGCTTACACAGATACGTGTACAGAAAAATAATAACCTATTGATACAAACCTGCAGCTTTTCATCGACATCATCATCACTTTCATCAAGATCTTCATGGAGTAACCGCCATTCATATTCTACATGAACATGAGAATTAAATCTTCCAGACAGTGCTTGAGTAAGCTAAGGAAAAAAAGATGACTGTTGATATTTATGTTATGTGCAGTAGTTATTTTAAAACAACGTATTTAAAAACAAAGAAAAAACACATATAGAAGGAACCTTGATTTCTAACTACAAATATTACTTTTATTTTAAAAACAGATTTCAGTAAACTGGAAAGTTACTGCACTGGGACAAGTTTAAAGAGTTAAGCTCTGTGACCAAACACAACACAAACAAATCAAAAGCAACTAGGCTTTACATTAACCATTGTAGGTCCATTCTCCAGTGTAGGTCATTCTCCATTTTATGATATAAAGCATTACATCCTATTTTCTTTGATTTAGAAATTCCAAGTCAAAGAAATCAACCGTGATGGCAGTTGGTTGATTTTTTGTTTTAAATCAGACTCACTTATGAAGAAGCCTTGACTCCACTAATCCATTTTTCTTGCTTACTAAAAGTAGCAATGGTAGCCAACTTCTCTTTATAGAATCACAAAATGGTTTGGACCATCTAGTCCACCCCCGCTGCCATGGGCGGGGACAGCTTTCACTAGATCAGGTTGTTCAAAGTCCCATCCAACCTGACATGGAGCACTTCCAGTGATGGGGCATCCACAACTTCTCTGGGCAACAAGAAAATGGCATACATCCATGGCCTTCACCCGTAAGAAGTAATTTAGTGATCAGATTTCAATCGGATGTCAGACACTTGTGGATCTGGGACTAATAGCTCAAACAGAATCATCCCCTGGCCTCAAGAAGTTTAGCATTTCCAAAGCATCTAAACAGAAAGATAATTTTCTTCTCAAAAGCATATAACTATTCCTAAGCATACAACTATTCTGTCTGGAATGTATCTGTTGAATGTTCAACTGTAACCTGTTAAATATCCAGATGTGATTCTGCTTATAAATGCACAAACACACAGAAAGATGCAACACTTACCAACTCTTCACAGTGAGTATGTTTTAATAGTTTAGCTATATCAAACTAGACCAACACACTCTAAAATTCATCTCTTGCCTTCATATGGAATGATAGCCATGAAATGGCAGGGTATAACTCAGCAACAAGATACCAGTTGAAAATCTTGGTACTTACTTATCTAAACTTGTTTAAAACGCAAGTGTAATGTATAAGTCAATTTTAAACTGGAAATAAACAGTGAATATTTTTTTTTATAATGAAGATTATGTTCACAGAATCATGATAAACAATTGAGCAGAAAATACACTTATTCCACCTTCACTGTTTCTTATCTGAAGCAGTGACAAACATGAAATTGAAGTACACATTACCCTTTTACCTATTTCAATAGAAGCCTTCCCTCTCAGCAGCAGTTTGAGGCACTCAACGTTGTCCGTCAGACAGCAGTAATGCAGGGCTGTACTACCTTTACATGTTTGCTTATCTAGATTGCCACTAATGGAGTACAAGAAAGAAGAAAAAAGCTGATTAAACTTAGTTGCTACCTTGTATTAATAAACCTCTCTCATTGCAAGATTTTCAAATTATAAAATTATATTTGAAAATACTAGAATTAGATTTAGTATTTGTATTCATTTAGTATTTGTATTATTTGACACAAAAGCAGTACCAATAACATTCAAACAGCTTTCCATACACCTACCTGTTCTGCACTAAAAAGTCAACTATATGAAGGGATGTTCGGTCAACTGACCTAACAGCAAGGTGAAGTGCTGTTTCGTCTTGCTCCTAAGAATAAAATAAAAGAACACGTTTGTTTCTTCTAATCTACAGAGAAGCAGAAATTTTATTAAGACATAAATTAGATCAATTAAAACATTTCAAAATATTCAGACATGGCTACCATTAAAACATCTCTTGTGAAGACTTTTATTGCTTCCCTTTTGTTCCTTTAAAGTAAACAAACGGGTTGAAAACAAATAGATTATCAAATGATATAATGTTTAATGTTTTAATACATTTAAAGTATGATGGTATTTGTAAACAATTTTAGGTTAAACTGTTAAATATCCTCTCGTTAAATTACATCATCAAAAGGACAAGTGTTCAGAACTATTTCGAATAAGAAAAAATAGTCTATTTTAATTAATGAAAGCATATTGCACTTATAACAATTTGTCTAATAAAATTTACAACACTTACATGGCCATTAGCCAATGGAATTTTTTCTGTGAGATCCACACCGTCAGCATATACTTGGACTAATCCAAGAATGTCTCTTGATTTGACTGCTTCACAAAGAGCATGTAATTTAGCTGCATTGTCAGCGTGCTTTTTCCTTGCATATTTTCTCTCAATATACTTGGCAGTAATATAATCTTTTCTTGCATTCCTGAAATTGAATATAATTTACGTCTATAATTTCTAGCAGAACATACACATTAGAATTTCCATAAATACATGCAAGTCATTTGAAATAAAATCTGGGAAAGACTATTTCTCATTCATTATGATAATTTTTCTTTTAAATATGCATGTAAGACATGCAGTCTCGTATTTCCAGTATGAAATGTAGCTGCAGAAGATGTACCAAATACCCAACACGAAGAGACCTATTGCCTTCTGAACTACGGTATGAAGTTGAGATCAAGATTACCCTATGTACAGAAGATAGATCAAAGCTGTTGATACCCAACTAACAAATGACGACTACTCTTCCCACCACAACAAGACAGAAGCCTGCACGTCTCCCAAAGGCATAACTCCTTACCAGCTCTTGGGATGTACACATTGCACGGAAGACATTTAGCAAAGCCATACGTTATATCATCTAGATACTATATAATGGGCAAAAAGAAAAAAAATATGCAAATAATAATATATTGAATCAATGGATAGCTCTTCTTCCTAAAGCATATGACAGTATTCCTTCAAAGTTTTTAAAAAGCGTTTGTCTTCAGGTTCTCATTTCATTTAAAAAAACCCAAATTTGATATGTAGATGTTATCAAACTAAAATATTTTTTAAATAGAATTTTTAGAAGGTTTCTTTTACTATTGGTTTAGCATTCTGTAAAATTATTCATTTTAATTATTAATATTCTATTGTTGATAGTGGTTGTAAGAAATTACTTAAACTGTATGGTTTAACATTGGTTCTGTCAGATGGTGAAAGTGCAGATAATGTAAAATTGACTTCATCCAAATTCTTCTGGGTTTGTTTCTGCATCGTTTACTAGCTCTTTTATGGTGGAGTAGTATCCAGCCAAGTAGGCAGCTGTCCTTGCTGTCTCTCTGCCATCATAATTCAGTGTTTTCCAGGAATTCAATTAAGTGTTCTGTCTTTATTCCACATAGTTACGGGCTTACGGCCGAGGTGTAGTTTCTAAACACTAGGTGTTCAGTATCTTCTAGGTAAAATGTGAGCTTATTCCAATTTCTATTTTGTGTATAAATAGCACAAAATTAATAGCTTTGTTTTTAACCCCTACCCTTGTGTGTCTTTAAAATTCCCAACAAGTCAGGGTTAATTTGTTTCTATCCCACAAATCATGATTCAGAGAGCTTCCTTACTATAAGGGAATGTACAGTGAGATAAAGTTCAATAAAACAGACATGCAAAGCATTAGGAAAAAAAAGTTTACTCCTTGGCTGCAAGGCTATATATAAGACATTATACATCTTCCATGGTCTGCTGGTGCAAACCATAATGGCGCAACCCATTAGCAATATTAAATTAAATGCCTGCCTTTTTCAGAAGTAGAGGCCCTTTACTTACATATCACTGCTTGGATTAGGTTTGACCATCTCATCAAGTGGCAGACAGAATTCCATAATCTCATTAAAACCAGCATTCCCAATATTCTTTGCAAGCTGTTAAAAAAAACATAATAATCCACCACTCACTTAATAAACATGTTCAGTTATGGGCCATGCACATACTAGTGGGAGGACAAGGGAAAATGGGATTTGGGACTTTTTGTTTCTGATTCCTAGTTCTGTTACTATGTCAGTGAACATGAACAGATTAGGTACCTTTTCGGATGTCAGTTTTTAGCTTTGATTTAATACACAAATAAGTAATCCATCAAGAATAATTCATCAAGACACCAGTTTGCACAATAAATTCAAAATACTTTGTGCTGGGTAAGAACACACATATGAACTGCGACAGAGCAGCTGATATGTGGTAACTTCTTTGTGTAGCAAAGCCAGATACATTGTCTTCCTTTGAGGATTAAAGTTCTCTTCTAAAATAATGCTAAATAATTAATGGATAAGTATTTGTGAAGTCCTTCAATTTTTAATCTGAGAGGTACATCTATATGTCAAAACAGCTGTGTTCTTTTAAAAAGCAACCAAGGGTAAAAAGACTTGGAAACAGAAAAAATATGAAGCCTCTACTAATTTGAATTTTAAGATCAGGCAAAGTTAACAGGAAGACACTATGTTCCAGGAGGTTCCCTTAAACCTGAAGAATTAAGCTTTCTTAAATGATGTTTATCCAGAGGCAACTTTCAAGACTGAAAAACATATCATTAAGGTGACAAATATACTTGTGTTGGAAGTATTTTTGAGTACTATTTTTAAGTTAATTAAAGCAATTTGATTACCAAAAGTTCAGATGTTCCCAGCACATCTAATGTAAGTGATTGCATTCTGGAATAGTGAACACCAAGTTCTCTATGGATTCCTGAGCATTCAATGCAAGTCAGAATTCCCAAATTTGTTGAAAGCCAGGTAGGATCTGAAACAGAAAGCACACAGAGAATTACAATTTATTCAGGTAATTATTTCGTTCTGGAAAATGCAGAATACAGAAATGAAATTCTGTAAAATAAGATTCCTATATGTGAATTATCATTTTTTTAATTTATGTCTTTACATTTACTCTATTGGGAAACACAAACCAGGAGTTTTTAAGGACGAAAGAAGTGAAGAGATTTTTTTTTTTTGTAAAGGACATTACTCTGCGGGGGAGCTGCTCAAACAATCCGGTTTGTCATTCTCCACATGGCTTTCAGGAATTGCATTTTCCCACCACCAGTATAATGGTGTCACATTCTCAATGGGGGGTATAGGTGCAGTTCAAACTGAAATGACAATGCCTACAGGGCTGGTTGTTTTTCTGTTGTGTTTTGTTCGGTTTTTTTATTTCAAGTAGGCTAAGTGAAGCAGCAGTGATTCTGAAGTATACACAAAGCACCACATTACAGTGGATTCACACTCAACTATTTCAAAGATACTAAGGCTCATCCCTCTCCTCTCAGTACCCTTGCTTGTCTTTTCTGCTGGTATTTTGCATTCTTGCTATAACATTCCCTCAACTTCCAGACAAATAATTAATTTCTGAAGATTAAGACAGCTTAGAAATTCATTTATTTGATAAAGGTTTGGTAGTAGCTATTTAGAATGTGCTTCTTTAAAGACAGCAGGATTGACTCTTCCCATAGTTTTATACAGTATCTATTGCTGGAAGTTACTATTGATTTATGAATTGCACACTACTTCAGATTGGATGTTTTCAGCTACAGTTTCGGACAAAAAAACCCTAAGTGCTGCAGTGCCTCTGTAACATAAAAGAACACAGGAAACAATAGGATTTAAAAAATAATTTAAAGAGGATTAAAGTAGAAAATCATCGATCAACAAAACCAACACTGCAAACCATAGTCAGCAGGTGCATTCTTTTCTAAATTAGCAGTCAGACATATTCCCTAGCTCACTCTCAAAGTCAAACACAAAAAGTGAAAAAAAAAGGAGAGGTGTATTAGGAAAATGCTTGAAGTACCTTACTGCTGTCCAGTTTTACCTAAATCTATAAAATATGGGCTAATAAATACGTTCAATTGATTTATATAAGCAAAAGTTACAATTAGCAAAATACACGGGAGAAAAATAAGCTTCTTAGTAACTTTTCTCCCAACTGACAATATGGATACAGCAAATCAATCTTACTAAAATAGCGCAATTAAATTGTTAGCATATTCTACTATGTGTAGAGATAAGGAGTAAAAGCGAAAGCATAAAACACCAGCTTAAATACTCTCATGAGACATAGAATTTTTACCAATTAGAAATATGCTTAATTGAGTCACCTTGTGCTCCACAGTCACAACACACATCATTTCCAGTCATCCTCTGGACTTCAGATATAATTTCTTTTGTCAGTTCCTGGACAATATTATTTTCTCCTGTGTTATCATCTCCTTTGAATGCATTATTTAAAGCTTCCTCTTTGCTGTTTTGTAGCACAGATGTCCATCTAAAATGGCAGTAATATTTTGCTATTAAATGTTTCGGCACTTCTAAAGTTCAAGGTAACGTCTCAGTAGAACACCAGTATCAAAAACAAAATTAGCAAAGTAACTCACATTTGACATTCCTGTTCATCCTCTGCTTGAAAGTGGTACGTTCTGTCATCTGCACAATAAATAATTCACATATTGATTAAAAAAAAAAAATAAAAAATTGAAAAACTGATTTTGCAGAATCTCTCAGAAAAATCTAAAATGTCTGACTCCTGAGGTTTCCAGTCTCATCACAGGAGTGTTGACAGGCAAAAAGTCTATGAGCAAGTTCCACTCTTACTACCTACAATTCATCTATGTTTACATAAGGTGGCTTGTTGCTTTTTAAACAGAAGCTGTTTTCTTCAGTGCTGTGCTGAGCTTCTACAGCACAAGGGAGAGCATCGTAATTTTTCCATGTTCTAGATGTAACCTCTGTAATCACAAGTCTAAAGTTCTGCTGCAGGGGGTGTATGAGTAAAATATAAACTCAAATATGGACTCTATCTGTGTACATAAGAACGACTTGAATTTTCCAAATAAGCTCTTAAAACCACAGTAATCAAAAATGGCAAAACAAATTCGCCAGACACAAAGTCCAAACTACAATCAGAATAAGTTTTTTCAATTAAATTAAGCCTAAAATTTTAAATTTACTACTACCTTAATAATTCTAAGAATTGTTACCATAACGTACCATGAAAGAAAAAAGCATAATCCATTTTAAGTTCATGAAACAAGTGAGATATGATACAGTTTGGTGATTAAGCTGGAGTTAAAATAGTTGATGAGAAGGACGGAGGTAAAGCTACTGGGAAGAAGATATTCTAGGCTGAAAATTCCTAAAGTTTGAAAAATATTCAGGCAAAAAGGTATTAAAATATCGTTTCAAACATGGAAAATATTAAGAGAGTGAGGATATATGAAAGGACAGAAAGTGCTAGATAAAGAATGAGAGATTGCTATCTTGCCATGATACAGAAATTTGCAGTTTTTAAGAAACAAGGAATGTTTTAAAACTCAATAATAATACAACGTGAAAAAGTGACGTGGAGAAGGCTATGAGGCTGGTTATGCCTTGTCATACATATGAATGGACAAATGATAATTTTGTGATAAGCTGATATTGGGCAAAATACGACACAGTAATCAACAAAGAAAGAAAGTGGAAATTAAACAGGAAAGACAACTTGCTTGGGCAGGAATGGAAAAGCTGTATATTGCACATATGAGTACTAGTCTATTAACATAAGCAGTATACCTTACATTTAGAAACAGAAAAGAAATTTATGCTCTGGCAAAGGAACAAATGAAGAATAGATTTATATTCTTCTCCCCAAATAATTTGAGATATATATTTTAGTAATGTATTTTTATTGAGTCCATAAATATAATCCTAAAATGTCCCAGTGAGAAAACAAAGGAAACATTCTACTATGCAGTTTCATATCATCCCATTCAGTTCCCAAAATTATTCAGTTTTGATATTTTTAATATGTGGACTCTCTATCTCACCATTGTTATGAGATAATAAAACTAAAAACTTTTTCAGTATTCTTTCAGTTACATAGCAACCACTAGGCTTAAATGTTAAGAAGTTTTGTCATGCTTTAAAATCTTCTTTTGATCTTGTACAAAAGTCATAACTTTACAAGATAATCAGCTATGACATTTTCAATATAAAGAGTGATGCCACAGGAAAAAAAGCTGCAGCAGAAAACGAAGAAGAAAGCTTTAAAAACAAGTGTTTTTCCCAAGAAACAGTTTCAGTTAGTTGCATTATACTAAAGTAACTGAAATGGTAAATTGTCATAAGAAGGGCATTTTATAAAGGGAAGCATTCTACAATTGCAAAAATGTTTAAGTGGACTATTGACATATCTACAGAAATAACGCAAAACCCTCTGATATTAGCGGCAAGTAAAAAGAGCTAAACAACAAACCTACGTGATATGAGGTCAAAACATTTTTTCTCCTCAGGGTTTGTTTTCACTTGGCAGGTTAACAGATTGAGCTTTGCTGGAGGTCGGTTAGCCTATTTGAAGATAAAGCATACACATTTTAGTATATTGATACTGATTGAGCCCTGCAGTCTGAAAACACAGGATAACATCCCACTGGCCAAAAAGACTTGACAAACAGCTGTTACTTTAATTTTTAAGATATCTAGATTTTTATTTATGTTTTCTTCTGCATCATGGTTTGTAAACTACATTTTCCTATATTTGGATATTTTGTTCACTGGTAACTGGATAGGAAGTAGAATTTTGAAAGGGGGGAGGGGTAAAAATCACTTTAATTATCACTACTTCCTTTAACCTGCCTCTCCTACAGACCTGGAGCAGGACCTAGAAAGACGTTATGTTTGCAACCTTGACTTGAGGAATGGTTTGCACTTGCTACAGTGGAGAACTAGTTTCACTCTTTTAGAATAATTAAATCAGAAAGCAGATTTAACTAGAGAGGGAATAGAGAGATTTAACCAGAGAAGCAATAACTCTAGACAATAATATCTGACAAAAAATAATTTGTTTAGGTCATTGGGAAAGTACTATTACAAAGATAGCAATATACGTAAACATATTACCACACGTTGTGTTTTAACAACTTTAATCTATCAAGTTGCTAAAACAAGATTTAATCATCTAAACAAGAGCTATTATCAAATGAAGCTGAACTATCACATAATGTAATTAACTTGCAATGAATCATAAGAAACACAGATCTTCTCAATCTCTTCTAAATTTATTGATGAAAACATTTCATTCAAAAAAGAAGGGTGAACAAGTCTGAAGAATACATATTTCTTTGAAAACATCTGATAAAACGATGTTGCTGGCCAATAAAAGAACAACATCATCATTATATCTGAAGACCAGTAAAAAAATCAAAACCATGGAGAAACAGAAGTGAAGTATTTCCTTTTTTTTCCCCCCTCCTCTTTAGGGGAGAAAAAAAAAAAAAGGAGCATGATGTCCTTGAAAAACAGCATGCTCATGCTTTGCCCAACATAAGCAGCAGACATAACAAAGTCATGCATGCTTTGTAACAAGAAACCTGCAGGTCACTTGCTAGGCAATGTAAAATAAATTGCACCCAAGAGAGGTTTTGGAGGCAGCAAGATGACAATTAATTGACAACCACATCGTATTCTCTGCCTAGTAAATAACTTTTCAAATTCCAGACATTCCTTTTAGCAGTAAAAGTGCATACAGTTTTCATTATTTTAGCTTATCCACAAGAGTTCTTTGTAACTAGAAGCATACGAGAAAACATTTGAAAATGCCAGCTCGGGCCCGTTTTCTTGGTTGTATTTAAATGTACATAATAACCATAGCACTAAAGTTTCCACTGCTTATATTTTTAATGTAACTGTTTGTCCAAGAAGTGTCCAGAAGCTGCCTAAAACAAGAATATAAAATAAAGCAAACAAAAATCAAAATATAAGTATTTGATAAAGAAGCCACTAGGTAACTCCTACACACTTTCTCACAGGCTCTATGAGAATGTAAAAAAATGCAAGGAAATTCCGGTTAAGGAAGAATCCACTTGCCCTGGGACGTTAGATCTGAAGCACATTCAGGACCTAACTAGTTTTCTGTAACTTACGAAATACGAAGCTATAAATGGATCCACTAAAATGCTTCAAAGAGGTCTGAAGGACCAATATACAAAGAACTCATCTCTCTTGGTAGGAGAATGCAGCATAAGAACTCTGTATCAGGATCCAAGAACCAAAAGAAATGACTGCAACAACCTAAAACACATCCTGAGCCAATGTGCTGATATTGGAATCCAAACATATTCCAAAGCCTTTAACTGAGGACCTCCTAACTTGAAGTCAGCATTAACAAGGGTGTTAAAAAACCCTGACACCTTTGCATGTGGCTGATATCATCACATTCATACTTCCATCCTGTAGCCAAGTAACAGCCTCTCCCCACCCACCTCCCCAACACATGCCCATTACTTGGCAGACAATGCGCTTCCATCACACGGTGGATACTGCTTTGGGAGAAGTTAGAGCCACAAGACAAAGGGAGACAAAGCTGTACAAATTCCTTAGCCACACTAGGCTCTAGGTGGATCCAGACATTTGGTAGGATTAGGAGACACTACAAGAAGAAAATGGTAACAAATGTGTAACTGCTATTACACTTTTTGTTTGAAACCTCTGAACTTCATGTTCCTCCTTGAGTCTCTGACTAGGCAATTAAATATCAGCCTACTACTGAATTTCTGGACACCCATGTTAACACACCAATCCCTGAAAAGATGTGCTGGCACCTTTCATGCCATACATGCAGACTTCAGCATCTACTCATGTTCTTTCCTGCAGAAACAGTAACCCTCCATCCACCAAAACTGACTTATAATCTGTTCTAGCAACAAACAGTAAGTATAAGAATCAAAAGGTTAGGCCTCTAAGACAATACTGAAGCATACTATGATACAGAGCTGATTTTTACAGACGGCATCAGCAAATGCGTCCACATACTTAACAGACTGGTTGGCTGATTTCATCATGCATTTTTTTCTGGATATCACAGTGATTTACTTAAGAATTGAAAGATTAAATCTGATTCTTTTGCCTTCAGAAGGTCCTGTTAATCATAATGGTAGATTAAAGTTTCCAGAAGTAAAGAAAGAACAACAAAAAAAGATTCCTTGATGAATATCTCATACTCCTTTTATGCAGACAACCAGCAAATTCCATTTAAGCTCTTTAAACACAAATCAACTTTGAGGAATTGAGGGTTCCTCAAATGTAAGTTTTTCCCTTGTGACTTCTTCATCCAGAAACCACTTAGGAATTCCTGTTTACATGGTTCAATCTGCTTCTATCATTGTTTTTTCATCCATGTGCATTAAACTGCAGTCAGGTAGATGTCAGAAAATATCCAACTGCTAATAATTACACAAAAAACCAGTGTCTGTTTTTCCATCAACCATTACCTTGCACGTTGCCCTATGAATGCTAATTTCTTTGAAGCTTTTAGTTGTCTAAAAGTATAATTTCTGTACATATGCAAATGCAGACACGTGTATTCAGTGTTACAGCTGAGTGACTGACAGAGAACAAACCATATTCTCCCCATCCATATCAGGAGAACACTTGGCAGGCAAGTTTAAGTCAGAATACAGCATCTGCAAGTGCCTGGAGATAGCTGTTTCAGAAACTAACTTAAAAAATAGTCCCTCATAAAGATAGACTACATGACCAAAGAACAGAAATCCATGAAGAATTTTTAGCCTTTAAAGGAAAAGCATTTATGAAATTGTATTTGATAAAGACAACAAAACTGTCAGCTAAATTTCTGAGAGATGGTTCATTTTGATGAACACCTGGGAAGAGAAAAATGACACATCATATTTTAAAGACCAGGAGATATCAACCCTGAGAAAGCTTGGAAATCAATGTTGTTGCTTCAGAAGTCTCAGAAGTCTTCAGAGCAGTCCAGAAAATTCTTAACAAACAGAAATCACTTCTACCCATTTCGATGTCTAAGAAACAAGTATAAATTTTTTACACAAAACTGCCATCAATAAGGAGAAAGTGAGCAAATAAGTAAAAATACTTTTTAGGAGTGTATTTTAAACCAAGAAAGTACTGTCTTAATTTTGTAATATAAAAAGATCAAGACCAAACCTGGGAAAACCACATACCTAAACTCACATTTAAGTATCTACCTCAGCAACTGATTTCCAGCTACAGCTCCGCTGATTTCAGTGGGAACTTAGTGCTTCTAAAAATGTTAGACCATCTGGTAGATAGCTTATAATATGAGAACAACAACAGTATCTCGATAGACTCAGTAACTGTACTTGCATGTTAAAGTTTTAAAATTCTGCTCCGCGAGTGAATTTTGTAGCCTCTGCCAACTCTGAGCTGCCCTAGCTACACTCCTACTGGTACCACTACAGCATGTCCAATGCCGAGCGCATTTACAGCACACGGAGACACCAGTATAGAAACACTAATAGACTCTTCTCTGACAAAGACGCACTCATATGCACTCAAATGAGAATAGGGATAAACTGGTGGACAATTCCAAAGCCAGGCCTGGCTTTGCACTCTTCCTTAACTCCTGATAGTCAATTCAGAAGGCAACAGCTTGTGGTTAGATGCACAAATGAGAGATTGATTCATTCTTGCTGCCAGGGTCAACTTGTAGTCATAGCAACAGGCATAACAGGATGAAGAACAGAACAGTTCATAAGAGAATCAAGAAACAGGACTGTTTATTAGAGCAAGAATGGGAATTACTGCCACTGAGTTGATTTTTGCCTTAAGAAACTTTTAAGAAAGTTTTGAGGAAGCAATATAAAAAGAGAAAAGTTACAGGAAAACAAAACCAGCTGAGTTCAAAGCCAAGTGCAAAAGGTCCAAAATATGAAAGTATAAAGTTTTAAAACTTTAAGCATAAATAGTAAAAGTTTGTTAATGTGTTTAAAATATTGGTAGCAAAGAAAGAGGGACTTTAACTCCCTATCTCTTGTCATTCTGGTAGAAATTGCCTTCAGAGTTGATTTTCCCCAACAGCTACTCCCCCAGGAAAGCTACCTTCATAACGGATTACCAGATAGCAGCAAGTCTGGGGGAGAGAAAAGATTCATTTTGTCTTGTAAATATAAAAAGTTGTATAACCAATATAGAAAAGATGGCTTAACGCCCTATCATGTCTTTCCAAAAAAACAAAGTTAGAATTTGCATTTTTAGATAGTCTGGTAAAATATGAACAGTTTACACAAACCGAGTCATTAAAAAAAGCTATTTTTTTCCCCATTAAGTCATGAGCATTAAAACAGTTGTATTTTTAGATACTGTGTATGTCTTGATATATTTCTGAAAGACTGCCTTAAAAAACCATATCCATCATATTCAAAACACTGCATCAAGATAATTCCAAATTATAAATATAGACCAGCATAGCTTGCCTTTTTGTATTAGCAACCATGTACATAAAATACTGTAAACAAATACTTACTGTACCATGGGAAATTGTAAGAAAACCATTTTTAACTGAGCATTTCCTTTTCTGCCACACTTTTCGGATTCTGGTTTAAAGGGGGGGGAAGAAAAAAAAAGTGTGACTCAGTTTTTAATGTATTTAATATTACATTGCTTCAGCTCTTAGGACCTAGCTTTTTTTCAGTAGAATCCAGCAGTACTTACCCATCACTTTTCTTGTACAAACTACCATTTCGTTCAGTGCCATGTTCCTTGTTTCCCTGAGGCTGATGTAAACTGTAAGCTGTACTCTGACGAATCTGAGAATCCTGAAATATACACAACAGGAATTTGTAATGCATTCCAGACTTTCAACCAAAATATCCCCCCTATTAGTGAGTTTCAGAGCCTTTCCTTCCTGCTCTAATCCTACAGGCCAAATGAAGCATGATTTTCCTCCTCAATGAGAGAGAACAAGATCCATTTCTTTTTTCCGAGGGCACAAACCCCATTTGAGAAGTCGCCTTTATCAGCACCTGCCAAAATCCTCTTTCTTGATTTTATTTAGCTTTACTATTAGCCTCAATATATGGGGGTTTTAACCCAAAAATTAATTGAGCAGTGGGCTTTCCAACTCATGCAAACACTGCAGTGTATAAACAGTAAAGATGATTATTACCTGCAATTCCTACTGCACCCTTCCATTGTAAAAAAATTGCATACATAAATTTGAAGAAGTGTTTTTCTTTGTGGAAACTGAGTCAAATTATTCTTGGAAAAGCAGCAGAGACCTCCTGGAAACATAATTCAGGAGGCATACAGGAAAACTCAAGAGTCATTTCCATAAAAAGAATAATTTAAACGAAAATATCTTGAACAAAGTAGAATTCTGGGACAGGAAGTGCCAAGGATTAACTAAACCCTTCTCGCTGCTCTGAGAACTACGCAGAGGCAGGACCCACTGCTGCAAGAGTTCAACTTCTTAAAAAATAAGAAGGTGATAATGAGGAATATAATGTGTCGTGATATATTAGCAGCATTAATGTGATGTGATGGACTTTTCAATGCATACAGTAACAATGACTAGTACTTACACTACTTGTTTTTTTTTTTTCTTTTCTACTATATTTGCTCTATGGTCATAATACATCTCTGTTATATGTGACAGATAATAGAAGTATAGCAAAGAAAAAACCCACAAACAAAGCAGTTCACTTAAATGAATATATGAGCTATTCTAACCAAAAACTTAAGAGCTATTAAGAAATAAACTTAATAATTTGATAAAAAAAAAAAAAATCTCTTTTGCTAGAAAGATGACATCCCGTGTCTCAGATGTACTAGGAGTACAATCACAAGATACATCATTTTGGGTTTTCAGAATGTACACCTGATGAAATAAGATATAGAGTGATCTAGAAAGTATGAATTAAGAAGATAGTTTCTCTCTAGCTACAATTAGCTTCATACACTATATTAGCCTAAGTCTAAGAGATCTCTGGATATAGGTAGGGGAAAAAGACCAACTAACACCAAGAACACACTTGGCCTGTGCTTCTCCCCAGAGAATGCCAGCTCAGATGGAATGCCGCTCCTTTACAAGCTCAAGCAGCACGCTCAGCTACCAAAGCTACTAATGCAGCCAAAGCTGTTCAGGATCTTCCTAAACAGCCGTGGCAACCCATGACAGGTCCAAAATATGATGGTAGGGACTGAACTACCACCTACACCCCTGTTCAGTGCACTTGGGACTCCACAACTGCAGGCTGCAGGATTTCAGGCTCATCCTGAATATAAGTGCTGGAGCTCAGTGGTCCTGAGAACCATGAGCTGAGCTCAAGAAAGGCTACAGCACTCCTTGGCGCTCCTTTTCAGCAGAAGCAACCCGTGCCCACTTCCCTGTCTCTCAGCTAGTGATCTAGGAAGCCATATCAGGTAGCTACAACATTCATCTGAGGCTTTTAAAGGCACTACAAAACCACCACTTTAATGTCTGTGCCTGTCAAAGCATCCCTTCAGATTTAAACCAGTCTGTTTATTGTTCCTCTCCAGCTTGTTTACACAGAATTCTTTGGTTTTGCACTCTGGCTGCCCAACATAAAAACAGAACAACGTTTAAAAAGAATTCTCATCACTGATTAAGAACCACTGCATGCATACATTTACTGGCTTCTGAAGAAAATCTAATCTGACACTGCCTGTTGTGTCCTACCCATGCCATGATCTCTGCCTGCCATTACTCAGTAAAGGAACTCCATTCCCAAGAACATTAGAGGCCTTACAGGAAATTAATTTCAGTTCTCCACATCCTCAATTATGTAAAGATTCCAGATGACCTCCAACACCTGCCCATAGCACTACTCAAGACCGTGCTGCTACTTTTTGTGGAATATTTTCTGCTGCATTTTGGCTACCTCCCTTCAGCTGTTGTTTACGCTCAGCTACTGTGTTTGGCCAAACTGGCAAGCCAGTAATACAAGCTTCCTGCCTTATTTCAATCAGAAAGGAAGCTGCTCTAGCTGACGTGTATTTCCACACATTCATTATTACGAAGCGTATCTTTAAAAAATTTATACTATTTCATGAAAGGGAGTTAAGGACAAGACAAGGATGATTTCAATTTTAGATCCCCGTTTCAGGCTGTGTCCAAATCAGGAGTGTCCAGCGTGATTGCCAGATGATGGTTTTCCACAGCTCTCTGACAAGTTTATGATTTTGATCTAGCTCCTAAAAGACGGGATGCCATACCACAAATCACCATCACAATTAACATCCTTCCGGGCAATTTCAGCATGCCTTTTCCACATGCAGGCTTCCCAAAGGATCTTCCCTTATTTCTGGTTCGCATATTGCACATAACAAGAGCACAAATCACATAAAATGGGGTCAGATCCAATGGCCTCGTCAGAGGAGCAGGAACAATGTACATTACCTACGGGAGGAAATGGATCACCGCAGGATATAGGACATACCTAGCACTGAGTATTGTCATTTTAAATACCTCTTGAACATAACGAGATCAGAACAGACTGAAGTACACAAGCCTAAGAAACTGAACTTTGCCCACTTTATCAGCTTTGAAATGCAGACAGGCATAGAAAAAAAAGGTCAGTCATTTCATTGCAGCATGTTTATAGTGAATCACTTCGCTGACCATAAAGAGGTTTGAAATGACTTCTTATAAAGACTCCCTGACTTCTAAATCAAGCTGAACAGCATAGCTAAAAATGAAAGAAACGTGAAAACACTATTCTGTAAAGATGGTCTGTGGCCACTGATAAGAGAGGTTCTACAAACCTATTTATCAGCCCCACTATCTGAACACAACAGAACTTTCCATACAAAATGCTTTAACTTATACATGGCAAATTTTGGCTAGCCATTCCACAGCTCCCATGGAACAGGATTTTACACTGTCCGGATCATTCCTGTGCGTAAAGCTGCCAAAAAGCCCTTACAGCTCTCCATGAGCCTGAGCTTCTCTTGCATTTACAGGATCATTGCCAAGAGGATGTTTCAGAGATCCATCTCTTATCTATTACAGCCCCACAGAGCCTCCAACAGATGTATCTGCCAGAACCCCCTGCAGGCAGCCTCTCCTATAGCAGAGCTACCATGATTTTTGTCAAGAAACACATAATTTATCCTATTTTGCAGTGGCCTAAATAGATTATAGATTTTATCAAAGATGCAGAAGAAGCAGAAGCAAATCTAAACATTACAGCAAGGCTACCTTCAGAGAGGACAAGGGAAAG
>NW_009660184.1:1339031-1373840 GCF_000708025.1 Charadrius vociferus | reverse complement strand
AATGAAGGCAGTATGACTCAGGTTCACCCTGAAACTTGTAGGAGCTGTATGGTTTGAAAAATAAAAGTTTAAAAATTAAAAATTACGGAGGTGTGCACACAATGAGGTTTCAAACAGAAGTTTCAATACAAACCAGGTTTGAGCAAGTTCTGTGCAGGAGGAAACTATGTATACAGGCACAACAAAAAAGGTTCACTATGAGTGTTTGTGTCTCTTTAAAAAAAAAAAACTACAAAAGACAACAGCAACAATATTTGTCAACGTTCTATTATTTCATACATGAATGCCATTTTAACTAAATATATATATATATCTTCAAAATCTTGCAAGAACATCAAATCAAGCAACTGGATTTAATTCCCAAAAGACAGTAAAAAGGAAATCTCCAATTTGGCTTACAGCAGTTTTCTTTCCCAAGAACAAACTTTTTTTTTTTTTTTTTTGTAATACAACAAACAGAAGAGGAGGAAAAAAGAACCGGTCTTTTCATACCAACAGAAAAAAGCTCAGAGGAAAAATCCAGTTTCTTGAAATCTGAATGGAAATCATGCCAACTATTTTCATTAAAACATAGTAACACTTACTCTCCTAGACTTCGGTCACAAAATGTAAATGCATTTCAGGAAGAAAAAAGAAATTAGTTATAGTAAAGGAAATTACAGTGCGATAAAAATAATATTAGTGGATCATACAGTAAATTACACCAGGATTGTTTGACATCCCACTGATTAATTAACGTCTTCAAACAACTTTAAAATTAATTATAGTACTTCTTATGCTCTGCAGGTAAGCATCTATATCTAAATTTGCAGAATTAATAAATAATGAATTTTTAAAAAGCACTTTTAACACTTGTATTTTGAAATGCAACAAAACCAGTACAAGTAATAAATTTATGTGTATCATTAAATTTTTCAGTCTGTAAAAAGATGTGTGCTCACCACATCTTCCATATACATTTAATATCAGTATCACTGATAAACAGGTAAACATAGAAATGCAACATTCCCAGCAACCATGAACTGCTTCTATTATGTCTCTTGAATAAAGAACAAAATAAAACAGGAAGCCTGCTAACACACCCTAAACAGCAAAGACTCCTTATTGAGAGCGGGCAATCAATGGTGAATCCAAAGTAGTCCCTATTTCCACTAGGATCATTAGTCTTTCATTCCACAGAGCTCAAGTTTGAAAGTTTTTAGCAAATGCACCCCTCGGTGAGCCCTAAATGCCAGGCAGAACCTAAGGAAGTGCCTGCAAACTCTATCGGACTTTGTACACAACAGTCATTATCACAAACTTCACATGGTAACAAATAGCACCTCAAACTGAAGAGCATCTAAGGCTGTTTGAATGCCTATCAGCAAGTCATAGAATAACAGAATGGTCTGGGTTGGAAGGGACCTTTAAAGATCATCTAGTCCAACACCCAGGCCATGGGCAGGAACATCTTTCACTAGATTAGGTTGCTCAACAACCATCATCTGGCCACTGATAAAAGCTAGGAGTCACCATAACCTTTATGGGAAGATGAAAGCACGACCGGAAAAGATCAAGGAAGTCTGAGCTCTACAGACTAAACTATTTCATTGTGATCCCTCTCAGAAAGAGAGACAGAAGAGGGGGGAGGGAGTTCATTCATCACTTACTCATGGCCCAGCAGCCACACAAAGGAAGCTGGCTGGCATTTATTTATACGAGGAGGAAGCACTAGTAATCTGAAACAAAAGTAGACCCAATATTTAAGATTAGATTATACAAAAGATGCTTGCTTCCAGATCAGATTTGGCCAAACAAAACTATTCTTTAAACTAATTCTTTAAATCTAACAGCAATCATAACCAAAACTCAAAAAATACTTATTTGTTAGATTGCCAAACTGACCCAGTTCTTGCACATTTGAAAACTGGCATCTTGCAGCAGAGTAGCAAACTTAACCGTCAGTTTTGAAGATGATGATAAGAGGTGTTTTGGGATTTGAAGTTCAGTTTTATGTGATCTTGATACAGTTTGGAATACTATTTTGACATGAGATTGTACTAACGGGGTCTCCTTGATCCTGTCAAAGTTCTTCCATTCTCAGTTTGAGCAACAACACACCATTGTCTGTTAGTTCCCAGACAGTGCACCACCTTAACTATTTGGCAATATTGGTAACAGAAAGAAATTATTTTGCAATAAGTCTCACATATTTTTAGTGGGAATTCGTTTAAAAAAAACCCTGCCTTTGTCAGAAAAATTCAGTATCAGCATCAAAGCAAGGAGGAATAAACAAGAGAAATGAGGTGGCTCATTAAAGTTAAAATAACTCTATTTCAAATACTAACATTACACGAGAAGTAATTAAAATGGGTACTCCAAAGTTAAACCACCTTATATTCTCACCTCTTTCTGATCAACCTGGAGTGCTGATTTTAGGATATCTCTAAGCTGTGTTAATTGTCTTCTTTCCTCATCTTGTGCTTGTTTAATCTTGAATGAATAAAAACACAGGTTAAAAATAACATTATTATTTCTTTTCAACATGGTTCTTTCAAACTTGCTACTTAATTTGTTCCTTTTTCTGTGAAATGTTCAGCTTTTTAGGATTTAAAACACAGAGAAAAAAGATAACCTGATGAGTTTATTTTCATTTATATCTTCAGAAAACTTGATAATGGCTAGGATGTTGCTGGGTTAAGGCTTTGGTATTGTCTCACACTGTTCTTGCTTCCTTGTGTTCTATTTGAAACCATATGTTATTTTCCACTTAGTCAGTAAACATTTTAGAGCAAAGGCTGTTTTTCTAACATTTTACACAGTAGGGTCTTGAATTGAAACTAAGGCTTCTGGATAGTATATTAAAACAAAATTTTACTCAAAAATCTACTCAAAGCCTTAAAATGCTGACTATTAAAAGTCAGCCAACCCAAACCAAAATGGTCACAGTTTTACTGTAAAAAGCTAAGTTTACTACACAAATGTGAAAGGTTGATACTCACAGTATAAAGATCTGTAGAGAGTGTCTCAATTGAAGGCTTGAGACTTTCAACTGCTTTTAACCCATCCTGAAAGAAACTTAAAAGAAACAAAAAGCATACTGTTATTAAACTTTACTTTGTATTTTCAGTTTTAAAAGTTGCCAAAGGAAGATGTGCACATTATTATGCCATGGCATAAACTTCAAAACGTTAAACATCTATTTTTTATGCATCTTGGACTGATCCACCTCTTGATTTCCATCATAGATTATTCTAACACGCAAAATCCCAATTAGGTTCAGAACTGCCACAACCCACTCCATGTTTTCCTCATTCTCATCTCAAATACAGGTTCTCATCCCACTTTTTGAAGGTCCAGAACAAGCAAGACTCATTCGTAGCACAGCAAAAGCTCTATTAGATATAAAATAACTGTGACTTCTTGAAGCCAAATAATTTCATGTCAGATGTAATCTTCCTACTAAAGAAAAACTCCTTTGTTTCCCAAGCTTTAATTATGGCCTATGGGCAAACTAAATACGTTACATCTTACTGTACCATATGTATTTTTGTATTGGCACAGTAATGTTATCTATGTCAAGTATTCCGCTCTTAAAAAAAAAGTGAGAATTAAAAATAAGTTTAAAGAATCCACAACTACACGCGCATTTGGTTAAAAATTGCTCCATCATTCGCAACAGAAAATATTTTCACTCTGGGAAGCAGACATGAAAGTGACAACACAACACAGCATTTATGTTGTTGAAATCTTATTAAATGGACAGAGCAGATGAATGACACAGTACAAGCAAAACTGATTTTAAAATCAACATAACTATACAGCAAAAAAACCTACATAGATGCAGACTTGTCTTTTAAGATGAAAACTTACTTATTTGAACAGGTTAATAGGGGGCTTTTTCAAATTTATAGCTATGACTTTATTGCTCTATTATTGATCTGCAAGACTACGATAAAAAAAGCACATCATTCCAATGAGAGTTTTGCGTTTTATTACTGAGTCCTCTAATTAATTAGAGAAAGAGTGATTCTTTCAATACAGTTTTATCCCACTGCTTGTGCAATTTATTTTTCTTAAGCACAGAATTAATTTAGACCTATACTAGTCAGACTCAAAAAAGCCTGTCAAAACAAATGGACCGCTAACTAATAGACCAAACTAGTAAGTCCATTTCAATGAAACGTGCAAAATTATTGGGCATCACTCCTTTGGAACACACAATTATATTCTATGTGACTAGCTCAACCTCATTACATGTTTTGAGATACAGTAACAAAAACAATGACTAATCTATGACAACAGCAAATTGTCAAAAGACATCAGCGAGAATAGTTGAATCAGATTTATTTTGGGGGAAAAAAAAAAAAATCTAGAAAAGTGTTATGATGATGTCAAAAGTTTAAAACAAAACATTGCTCCAGTTATTGTGTAGATATAAAGAAAACTAAAACATACTTGCACTGAGCATGAAAATACTTGATCAAGTTCTGAAGCAAGTCCACTCCTTTTTTAATCTTGATTTCATTGACTTTCAGGAGGTACTGTTAAAACAGTAATTCACAAAAGAAATTAATTATTACTGCTACAGTATTTTTTAAAATATTTTATTTTCTGTTATATTTCAACAAGCTTTAACAGTTGAAGATTTAGAAGACCTAAAAGAGAATGCATCAAAGAGTGGCTTCAAGGGTTAACTACACAAAAGTAATTGTCACTGCTGATTTTTGATACTCTGTGGGGATAGTTCACTATGATTAGTTCAAAATTGTTAAAACATCCTTCATGGCTCCTAGTGCAAGCCTGTGTTAAAGGAAGCATAAAAGGCTTTCTGTAGTAAATTTAGAAACTCATTCTTAATGGCAGCAGCCCATCTAGGTAGCTATTTCACTGGTATTTAAATTCATTGCTAAACAGATGTCATTAAGGAAGAAAGCAGTTTACTCAAAAAAAGTAAGGGATCATTTTAACCATTTTTAAAACCTGCCTTCCGATTTTATCATTTTCTCTATCAATTCCTTATACATGGTAATTACAGCAAATTATAGCTTAAAAATCTACTGTTAAGCTAAAAAAAAATATGCAATTAGTGTCCTTTTGTCCTCCCCTGAATACCATAGCACAAAAGATGTCAGCCATGCAAGCAGAAGTAAGATTGACCAAATATTTACAGGACTCCTTAACTGTCCATTAAAAGATGACAATTTTTAACCCCTGCTTAGACAGTGACCTCCAAGCAAAGGAGTGAAAGTCTTCTTAGCAATGGTCTAATGCATCTGGTTTTCCCCTACTCACAGTACACCCTAAATGTTTTAAGCCCACTGAAATAAAGCAGTATCCAAGTGCCAGCTTTCAATGTTGCAGCTTTTTACGCTGGTTCCAGTGAACAGATGATTAGCCTAAATATAGACATGTGCACTGGGTAGTATTTAGTTAGAAGAATCACCTCTCTAGCTCCTGTTAATTTAAAATGGAGCTCTAGGCACCTGGTATTTGGTTCACTTTCACAATTTATAGAGACAGCCTGTAGTTATGATACAACTACAATATGTCACACTTCTGATTTACTAACAAAACTAGAAGAGGGTCCCCTTTTATGACTATTCAGAACTAACTGAATTTAAACTTACTTTTCCCAAAATCAGAAGAGAAACAGGATACACTTCAGCTACTCCATATTTAAGGAAACTTGATTCAATTTCACAGACTTCATCCTCCATTTTATTATCACTACAACTGACTAAAATGAACTCCTCCTTTACGGTGACACAGGAAGAGAGAAGCATCTGTTCCTGGTTGTTTCTTAGGAAGGATACAGATGGGCAATTTGCTGGCAACATCCATATGTTTATTGGGTACTCAAGCCCCTTCACCAGTTTTTAATACCTTAGTCTGACTCCGTATAAGAATGCGAAGCTTTTCTACTCAGTATCAGTGCAAACAGTTACTAAAAGTGGTATTCAGGACAACTGCTGATAAGCTATGTTGGCATATGAGTCAAATTAGCTCTAATCATCATAGTAAAAGCAGAAGAAACACCCATGGTATATTTTTGAGTCAATGCATAGAAAGAACGAACAATTCAAGCAACTTGAATTCCCAACTGCGGAACCTGACATGTCCTTAAACGAATCAATTCAAAAATATTCACATCAGACTTAACATACGGTGAAATCACAAAGATTTCAAAGTAGAAACATTCTGAAACATCTTGAAAGACAACTGTATTCCCTCCTTAGCACTTTTTCTTCAGCACCAGCCCAACAGTGTGCTAGACTGAAGTGTCTCCTCATAATAACGCAACAGCTGTCAGCATAGGGAACAGTTCAGAGAATGATCTAGGACTTAAAATAACTTACAGTGAAGCACTAGTGTAAAGCCTTATTTATTATCATCTCTTAGTGTTTGATTGATTTCTGCATTATTTACTTATTCTACAATTTACTTGTTAAGTGAAAATTGAAGAGATCTAAATTCCCTGCAAAGTTAGCACATCAGGATAAAAAAGATGTGGTTTAGCACATGGAGTCCACTAATAGCTTGGCATTTCCCTTCAACATCAGAGTTGCCATTAAACAATTGCATTTCTCAAAATTTTCCTAAAAATATTAACAGAACAACATGAATTTCACATTGACTCTTACCTCACACATCTGTAACTGGAAGAACCTTCTTTCTTTCTCCATCTCTTCTGCAATCTCAGCTCCACTTATTTCTGTACGGATCATCCCATGCAGCTTTGCATGCTCTTTTTTCTCCTTCTCTATTTTCGTACTATAAGGCAAAGAATCAGTCAATAAAGTGAGAAATCCACAGCCTCTCAGGAAATATAATTATTCACAAAGTCTACTGACAGATGCAGACCCAAACTCTTGTAGCTTTGCATATGTCTTACTTCCAGATGACATTTCATTTGGAATTTGACAATGACTAAAGATCAGCAATGACATACAGTAGCTGAAATCTAAGTCAATCATCTATTAAAATAATGTCTTGACAGATATTCCAAAAGAAGATACTAAATGAGAGGAAGATACTAAGTTCTTGCATCGAAGAAGAAAAATCCAGAAACAAAATAATGAATTTTAATTTAAAATGCAGGGAGATGTTTAATCCCAACTGACCAAACACTGGTTAACAGACTTCAATTATGTCATCAGATTTATTGAGTCTTGCCTGTCATCAAGTCATCTTCTATATATACAGGGTTCCCTAAGCCAAAATCACAGTTGCCATCTCTACTTGCTACTGAGCCAGTTGGCACTGGGAATGCCGGCCAGCCGGCTGCGTTGCAGACTTCTAAGTCTGCTAGACCAGCTGTCCTAATTCCCTAAAAGTTTCCATGAATGTTTTCCAAGACCTCTGAATAAAACAGGTTCTCCTGCAGAATATAAATGAATAGCCAATGCCTGCCATAGAGTATAACTCCCCTAAACACACTTTTGCGTTTGTTAAAGCTATTCTCCATGTTACTCCTAAAGGCAGCAGCATAATTATACTGGCCAGTTAGACTAGCCTGACATGAAAAAAAGATATTAATAAAAGAAAATACGTGATGGTGTTTACTTTTTGGTGAGAGACTTTTAGTTTGCCATTTAAAAGCTGAAGATTCTGGAAAGAGCTTCCTGAGGAAATGCTATACTGCTTTTGAGCAAGAGGAAGCATTACACAGGAATACAGGAAGCAGATGAGAGGAACAAATAACACACGCACTGTCGTACCTCCTCTTGGGCAGTCAAGTGTCTCTCAGCTCTCTCTCTGAAAAGATGACATGTCTCAAGTGCTCTCTTAACCTGATGTTAACAATACCCTAACAGCTTATGGGAAAATGCCCTAGATGGTCTAAGGACTTCCAGTCAACAATATATTCTGTATTTATACTTCTCAAGAATGAGAAACTGCCTCCTCTTACACCTCAAGCAGCAAGGGAAATCTAGAATTAATCCCATTAATCCCGTGCCGTAACATTCCCCCAGGGAAACATTTTGAACAGCAACTCAAAAAGCACCACTGCGCTCTGGGTAGCGGCAGGCACGGCAGAGCCAGCCCCATGCAGTATTCCGGCAGCCAGCACATCCAGCCAGCACTGCACTCCTCAGCCCACTGCGTCCTGCCAGAAACAGATGTTCGGAGGGAAGCTCCTCTCCTTTGAAATAAATATTCTGAAAACTCTCACTCTCCTGAATAAAAACTCAATTCCAGAATGTTCTGTTTTCATCAAAAATAAGTCTGTACTCTTACCCACTTACTGCCAATTATGCCATTTTGTAGCCACAGAATACAGAGTCCAAACACAAGAATTAACCAGACATCAACCATGAACAAGGAAGATAAACCATTACAAAGATTCACAGAAAGTGACAAATATGCAGTTTCTAGTGGAGAGTTTACATTATATCAAACTTGATAGTTCTAAAAAAGTCAAACCTCAGAGCACAGATCCAGGACAGTTTTAGTTGTCTCAATTTCCACATTAATCTAACAATTCATGAAGCCAGAGAATTTACTGAAATACAAGTCAAGTCTAACAATACAATAGCAATTGATAGTTATATTTTCATTGTTTACAGAGAACAATACTCGAACATAGGACGATATAACCACCTCTAAAATTTTAAGAGTTTATTAGCATGTCATAAGGTATCTCTAAATGCTAGTTAAACAAAAGGACAACTAATACTGCCAAAGATTCAAACATTATGCACAATATTACAGCATACATTGTTTTATGAAATTGAATTCCTTTTAAAGGAAGAGCTAGATTTCAGTGAGAGAGTCCTTTCTACTCTTTAAAGGATAAATCATACTCCAAAGGCAGAGAGTAGTTAAATCAAGACTAAAGCATACTAACATCTACCAAGTAATTCAGAGAAACAAGACATCCTTGAAGCTGTTTGCTGGAGCTTAAGGTTCCATGGCTTCAAAAACTTCAGAGATACAGTACAAAAAAAACCCCAAACCATCACTTGGTGACAAGTACCAGAGATAAATGATCGTGTATTTCCCATTTACATTTCCTTATTATTTAGGCTTTTAGTCTGTAACTACATTTTAGCTTTGTAATACTGAATTTAACCTGTTGTTTTGCTACAGTAATATGCTAGCTCCTATCTAACTGATACCACAGGGCACTGTTTCTAGGGAAACAAAGAAACCACGTACAGCAGTGTTGCATGCAAATCTTTTGAGTGCTAAAGGTTCGCTGTGTTTCCTATCCAAATGCAAGGGTCAACCCAGCTCCAAGTGTCACTTGACATTAACCAAATCCTTCTGGCAAAGACAGTTCTACAATGTACCACTGTGGGATTTCCAAATATTGCAGGGTATTCAGGTTTTCCAGGCAGATCAATTAAGCAAAATCAACAAGAAAACTAGGAAAACTCTAGAAAAATCCTCTAGAAGCAATAAGAAAGAAGTAAATGTTTTGTAAAGCTGATGTTCTTGAAGCTCCGACAGCACATATATAGAGTTTGCTGACTAAGATTAAAATCTGAGCACACTTCAGTCCATTTACAATGCAGCTGCACATGACTAATATACAGTGAGCTTAGATTTCTGTAAGAGACAAGTAAAGCTGAAATAAACGATAAAGAATTACAACAGAAAAGTTGATTAGATACAAAATAAACGTCCTTGCCCATTCAGTTTCCACTATATGACTATTTTTACAGCTTCAATCTGAAAAGCAACTGGTTTTCAATATAAATTTTAATCTGTATTATTTCAAAGAAATCCATTTTGTCATACAGATCATGGTATAAATAAACATCAAAGTAGGCTTTTTTTTTTTTTTAACTTTAAAAAGGACAGGACCTATTTTACTGTTTAACAAGCCAATGACTGGTGTTTATTTTCAGCCAGTGAACAAGGGTAAACAACTAGAACACCCTGTGTACATACAGCAGTAGTGAACTGGCTGGCTGGAGAGCAGCTCTCTTCTTCTCCTTCCCCATAGAGCAGTAACCCAGGCTGAGCCTGAGTATGTACGTGAGAAGGTGAAGAGACTCGGAACAGCACCTAGAAGGCAGAGACTTTAATGGGGAGCACTCTGGAAAATGCAGTGCTTCCAAGGGCTACTTTGTTTGACAAAATAACATTACATATTTTAATTTCAAATATCCTTTCTTTGTCTAGACTTTTTCAGCCTGACTGTCCAATTTCAGCTCTGGCATTTTAGCCTTTCAGTGAGCGAGCCTCCATCTTATTTTCTCCCACTGTCTGTCAAGGTTGACAATGAAGCACGACTCACTCTCTTATCACCCAAGTCCTGAATGGAGAAGTCATCTTTCCCCTTTGGAAATGCTAGAAAGCTTTTCCCCTTCACTCATCCTGCATTGGAGGATGGGGGAGAAGAGGGCAGAGTGAGCAAAATGTGTCCAGGTCTTTCCACTATTTCACCCATAATATCTGCAGATCCATTCAAAGCTTTTTCTATTTAATTTGCCGGTAATCTCTTTCAAAATAAAAAGACTTACTATGAAATCTCAGGCTCAGAGCAGCATATTGCGAATGTTGTTTACCTGGATTTTAGTAAAGCCTTTGACACCATTTCCCACAGCATTCTCCTGGAGAAACTGGCTGCTCATGGCTTGGATGAGCGTACTCTTCGCTGGGGGAAATACTGGCTGGGTGGCCAGGCTCAAAAAGTTGTGATGAATGGAGTTAAATCCAGTTGGTGGCCGGTCACAAATGGTGTCACCTAGGGCTCAGTATTGGGGCCAGTTCTGTTTAATATCTTTATCAATGATCTGGACGAGGGGATCGAGTGCTCCCTCAGTAAGTTTGCAGATGACACCAAGTTGAGAGGGAGTGTTGATCTGCTTGAGGGTAGGAAAGGTCTACAGAGAGATCTGGACAGGCTGCATTGATGGGCCCATGCCAACAGTATGAAGTTCAACAAGGCCAAGCGCTGGGTCCTGCACTTGTGTATCAACAACCCCATGAAGAGCTACAGGCTTGGGGAAGACTGGTTGGGAAGCTGTTCCGCAGAAAAGGACCTGGGGGCGTTGGTTGACAGTCAGCTGAATATAAGCCAGCAGTGTGCCCGGGTGGCCAAGAAGGCCAACAGCATCCTGGCGTCTATCAGGAATAGTGTGGTGAGCAAGACTAGGTAAGTGACCCTGTACTCGACACTGGTGAGGACCCACCTTGTCCTATGAGGAGCAGCTGAGGGAACTAGGGTTGTTTAGTCTGGAGAAAAGGAGGCTCAGGGAAGACCTTATCGCTCTCTACAAGTACCTCAAAGGAGGTTGTAGTGAGGTGGGAGTTGTCTCTTCTCCCAAGTAACAAGCGATAGCACAAGAAGAAACGGCCTCAAGTTGAGCCAGTGGAGGTTTAGATTGGATATTATGAAAAATTGCTTCACCGAAAGGGTTGTGAAGCACTGGAACAGGCTGCCCAGGGAAGTGGTTGAGTCACCATCCCTGGAGGTACATGTAAACGTGGCACTTCGGGATGTGGTTTAGTGGTGGTTTCAGCAGTGTTAGGTTTACGGTTGGACTTGATGATCTTAAAGGTCTTTTCAAACCTAAATGATTGTACTATTCTATTCTATGATTCTGTATTAAAGCTACCTCATTTAGCACTTTCATTCTATGCCACTATTTTCAAGATGTGACCTCCGCTTTATCTCATGTACATGCTTCAAAAGGAAATGTGGCAGAAAAATCTACGATTTAAGAATATCAATGATCTGCTGAGTCAAGTTAGAGCTCTGAAGAAGTAATTTGAGAAAAGCTTGCAGAATTTTAAGACTAATTTTTTACATATTGTTTAAAAAAAATAGTTTACCAAACTGGAAACATCATCATTTAATCAAACAGCTGTGCAGACATCTTTATAGAAGACTGTAATAAGAATTTGTTCATTCTTCCATTGACTTCAAATGGTTCAGAAACAAATCATTAATGACAGTTATATCCAGATATGAGTGCTTGCATTTCTGCACAGTAATGTAATGCACCTCAGCCTACTGCCTTGACCTTATAATCCCATAAGCACATTCAAACAACTTGTTCTCTTCACTCAGTTGTGCATAACGGACCTCATGCCCAGCTTTTAAAAGGAGAACGGTGAAGAAGGAGAGGGAGCCAGCCTTCCCAGGAAAAGCTTGTTAGTTTTCATTAAGCATTTATGCTTCATAGCATTAGCACAACACTTATTAGCAGAGGACTTCTGAAGATAATATATATTTACAGGCATAAGACACCTTTATTTAAAAAATTAACATTTCTTTCTTTTCAGGAAAGACAGGTTTATGTCTGGAATACAGAGACTACTATTCAGCTAAAAAATGAGTAAATAATACGCTTCAGTAAGTTTATGCTTCTATTTCCTGTGCAAAATTGATATAATGTCTTTACCTCAAAATCTACCACAACAGGACCGATTAAACTGAAGAATGTGGGTGAAGTCTGGCTCACTGCCTTGTTGAATACGGTCTGCCTGCTGGGAGAATGAGCAGTTTTTATGACATGTGTACTCCTTCCCCATATGGTCCCCCGGCGTGCCTGCCATTAGTGTTTAGGTACATGGGGAAAAGCAACTGCCTCATAACAAAAAAAGCCCAGTCTGCACCAATCCTACCCAAAGGACGCAGACAGACTAGTCCTGCTGTGGCGCTGTAGTGGCAGGCAGCATCGCCCAGCTCTTATATGGGAAACAAAGACTGTAACTGAGGTCCTAAGAGAAATGCACCGCTTTTAACTACTTTAAAGCTTTAAAAACATTTTAAAATCTTTATGGCTTCAACTGAAGTACGTTAATGACTGATGGTGAGAAAAGATGAATTACTCATAATTGTCACCTCAGGATGTTCCCAATTTTTTGATGGAGGTAGGCTGGCATAAAGCTATGGGGTTACTTGCTCCTCTTATTCCCTTATTCGAAACCAGTCCCAAGGTATAAAGAAAAATGGATCCTATCTCCCTCAGTTACTTCAACTAAGGGGATCTTCAGGAACATACTCTGAGAAGTTATGTAGCTACAGGATGAAGAATTTGCATAACATTCAACATTAATGGGTGGTGATCCAAGAGTTTAAGAATGGATCTTAACATCGCTCTCCCAAACAAAACTAGATACATAGTAATTTTTAAACACACTTAATTACATACAGAGCTTGAAGTAGCAGCTCAGAAATTGTTATGGGTAAAAAGCAAAACAAATGCCATTTTTTAATTAACTGAATTTCTTTTCAAATAGGTCACACTTGGGTTTATTAGCACCAGATATGTCATCACAAAGGTGCAAGTAAGAGAGATGAGATACTGAGGCAAATAAGCTCCAATTCTTCCTTATAAAGACAGCCTATTGAGAGAGAAATCAGGATGAAGACACTGTCACATCTCCACAAACTACAAAAATATCACTTTGATATCTGGCGCTTAGCTTCACAGGTCTGTACTTGTGACTAGAAAATGCAGATGAACGATATGATTTTAAGCATATGATACAGAGGGATGTGCAGACAAAGAACAGCCCAGCAGCCTTGAACAGTTTGTTAACCCAAAGGGAAAAGAAAAAGAGAGGAAAAAGAACCCCAAGAATAAAAAGAGATATTCACATATTTGAAGAAGCATCGCTAGAAAAGATAGCTAACTAAGCATAAACGTAGGACTGGTTTTAAGCACAGTCCAAACAAGGAGTCATCTAAGGTAACAGATTGAAGGCGGCTGACCAAACCTCTGGCTATGAACACCTACGTCCACCATCCCACTCCGGCAACAGAAGCTGTAGGTGAGACTGGGGTTAGCTTCCCCAGTCCCTTTGCCCTTTTTGTCAAGGCAGAGACTGTGAAGATAATATAACAAGGAAATTCAATTTGTGATTAAGAATTCTTGAGATGACTCTGCATCCACCCACTGCTACAGATGACCAAAATGCACAGCTATAAGGAAGTTCGGATCCATTTAGTTCAGCCACAAAATCAAAACAGTTATTATCTCAAGAAACCTCAGTGGCATATATAATAGCAACTCAGAAAAACCTCACTGTTTTTCTCTGTCCAAAATTCAGTAGACAATAAAGCTGACCAGAACAGATTCAGGCTTAAATTAAAATTCTCACCATAGCTTCAAAATCACACCATTAAACTTCCCATCTCCGATTTGTAAAGACCAACACTCAATAATAAGAGCTGGCAACATTTCAACTTATCTGGGAACTGATCTTATGCACAAGAGGATCTGACAAATCCCATAGTCCTACTGGAGGGGCAGGGGCCTTCGGGAAGTTCAAGTCTGAATTTAACTCAACAGAACTATGGAAAATTGGTCTGCTCCAAGTAGAAGTGGGGCAGCTTACACCGAAAAACAATATTCCATGACTGCCAAACTTAAGCCACAATAAGTAATTTCAGCTGTTGTAAAACAACCACACACACACAAGTGCCTCTTGTTTTAAAGAATTTTCCGGTACGTAGAATTCCCAGGGTCCCTATCCCAAGCCTGAAGCAGATGATCCTTTGGTCTTGATCAAAGTGAAGGAGTCCAACAGGCTAGACTGAGAGCTTTAAACTCTAGAATATTGATGTGGAGCTTTCATCTAACCACTTGCAAAACCTAGAGCACACAGCAATTGTACCAGCCCACCACCTGGAAGTATCACAGAAAATGGTAATGGATCTGAAGGAATTTCCTGATGAACACGTGCTACCTTCAGTTTTTGCATGTTGAATAACCTGACACATAAATGGCTTAGCAATAAGCATTGTCAAGGAGGTGTGCTTCATTTGTTAAAAAAGATCTTGCAGAAACTACAGAGGTAACTTAGAAAGAGATATCTCCTTACAGTGGAAAAAGGAACCTGTTTCAGATGAAAACCCAACTGTCTTACTTGAAAGCAAAGTCATAAAGCAGGCTTTCTAAAGGACTGTTGGTTAAAAGAAAAAAAACAACCATGATGATATCATACAAGCAGCATTGAATTCAGTCCCACAGATAAAAAATAAACATGTCAACATCACATTTTCAGGTTCTGAATGAAATAACATACACAACAATGTTTCCAAGTATCTACTGTCCTTAAACTCAAATGAGAACCCTCAAATATACAGATTTAAATTACATTTTCTACTGGTGTTCTTACTTCTCAAGCACTTAAACTAAGTTAAAAGAGCAAATAAAAATATTTCTTCAGTATCTGACTCTGACAGAGACCACCTGCTCTGACCAAAATGAGAATCTAAGTACAAATCTATATATCACTGCAACATACTCATCCTGGTGAATATTCTATCAGAAATTCTAAAAGCATCAGGGATCTTGGTCCAGTAGTAACAGCATTCTTGGTATGTGTCCCAGCAGCATGCAAATGTATTTTAAATTCTGCACATAAACTTTGTGGGATGTCACTATGAATACGTTATACATAAGCAAACAAATTTTCAGATCCAGCGATCAAGCACAGGTAGACAACCGCAGACTAAATTACATGACTGTTCTTTATGGCCCATAAAGATCAACTACTGCCATGGGCAATGGTTAGAAATCTTAATTACTTCAACAGCCGGTAACTGGCACAGCACCAAATGAGATTGTTCACTGGTATTAAGAACATGAAACACTGGAGCCACCACAATCTTCCGAGGATTCAGACTACCAGACTGGAGGTTTTTCTCAACATTTCAGAATGTCTTATTATGAAAATACAGCTATAGCTAGGCAGTTTCAAAAACCAAAAGCCACTCAGGTCCTCTTCACAAACTGAGCCTAGAAAGCAGTAATTAGACCATTCTCCTTGTTACTCACAAAAGGAATAATGAAATTCAGCTACCTTGCTAAACTTGTTACATTTGTGAGTAAACCACTTACAGGAATAATTTCTGAAGACTGCACATGACAGTGGGCACCACCAGATAATCATTATAATTTTGTGCAATTAAAAAGTTTTTTAAAAATATTGCTAGATTCTTAGCCAATCTATGTGGCTGGGAATCTGCAAGCTATTTATGTTAAACAGTGTCATCACATGCGATTCGTCTCAACCTGTGCCATCAGAAATGGTCTGATACATGCAGCACTGTCTCAGCAGATCAATGATGGATGTGTGACACGAAGTTCAACCGATAGTCACAATCCAGGTAAAACTAGAGGAATAAGGAATAAAACCCACTATGAAATTCTACTTCAGAGACCATCAGCTGTGCTGATACAATTTACTTTGTCAACCCAGGAAACAACTGTTCTGATGTATGGGATCAAACCACTTGAAGATTTACAAGGTACCAAAATTAACTGTTTGGTTTTAGGTGCTGAGCTTTGTCAACTCGTTTGAGTTTATTTAGCTGGATATAAAATTCTGTTATGGAAACTAATTTTGGAGCTGTTTATACTGTGCATCAGGCACCTTCAGACAAGTGGCTTATAGTAAATTGGGCTGGACATGCAACATGAGACAGCTGACAAGACTCATACAGGTATTCATCCACTTCTAGACACCTGCTAAGAACATCCAACCTTGTCATGAAATGCAGAAAATATCCATATATTTAAATAAACCGCACTAATTAAATGTGGTTTACCAAGGTTACTGGATCAATCTGGAATCGTGGGCAGTTTTGGAACGGTAGCAGCAAATGAACTCACGCCCTCCCCAGCCTTACCACCTCGCTGATAAGTGCCAAAGGCTCAGTATCAAATAAGGTCTTCCTAGAGACCTCAGTGTTGCACATGGTCTCAGAAAATTCACCAGAGCCAGAGACATTAAAGAGTCATTACATGGGTTGTAGGCTAACAAATCCAGAACTATATTCTGACTTGCTTATTTTTGATATTTTTTGTTATGACATTTGAAAACACTCAGGCATAAAGTATATAATTTCTGCTGTGCTCTTCCGACTAAAGAAACATACTAATTATAGTGAATTAGTCACTGATGAGGAGAAGAAAAAAAAACACCAACAGGAAAAGCTTAAAAGGACATCAAGTACAATTATGTTGCTGCACTTTTGGTAGTTAAGGGCAAAACCACAGGGGCGCTAACTTTTCCTTTTATATAGTAGTGTCCTCCAAAAGTAAAGAAGATAGAAAATGAACTGGACTTCCACATGTGGGTAGTAATATGGACACTATGAAAAATTTTAAAAAATTCTTTCCCAATTAAAGCAAAAACTTTCTCAACCCAAGTGGAAGAATATGCAGTGGAAGAACGTTCACTGGGAGATTATGCTCGTTACTTGGAACTTCATTAAGCAAAGAGGTCTACCACAGACACCAACTGTCATGGCACACTAACAAATACACCCACACAAAAGACAATTTACTCATGAAATAAGTTGTATATTACAGAATTTGAAATGATTGTGTCTATGCGCTTGTATTTTCAGATCTCTCCAGGTTTAAAAAAAAAAAACAAAACAAAAAACTCAGCTTCCCAGCTAGGACTTCTAGTTGGGACCTCAACTTTAAATAATGACCTTTATAGATTTCAGTTATACTTCCCTTTTAAATAAAAGTTTAAAAGATACGTACACTTTAGTTTCATAGTCCTTCCAAGCTTTATCAAAGGGTTTTTTCAGGTCCTGTCAAGAAAAAGATACAGTTATTTACATGAAAAATACTGTGGATATAACGATGAATACACACCTTGGCCATTTCCAGCACCTACTAGAATAAGAGATTCCACTCTTTCTTGAATAGCTCACCTAAGGATTGTGTAAAAGCAATCTTGCACACAGGAAAAACAATCTTGTACACAGAATTAATACACTCATGTTTTTAAAAGCATCTCTTGGATGCTTTTTACTATGCTTTTTACAGCTCCACTTTACTCCTTAAAAGGTATAACCACATATCATCCCAAGAGCACACTATGCAATTAATCAAATTCACTATTTTCTCATCATTCTACCTCTGGCTCCACTGGAAAGAAGCGTCTGTCCTGAGGCTGTGGTATAGCCTTGGCCAAGGGCTTGATTCATCCCACTAAAGTTGAAGAAACCAATTTCCCACTGACTTATAGGCCATATGGCTCCACATAACTAATTCTGTGAGAATTTTGGATTACTTATGTTCGAAATTCCTTTATTTTTCCCTCTGAAGAAGCCAATTTGGATAAAATCATCTTAACACGTTGTAAAATTATTTCACTGATGTCTAAAAATGCAGCAGTTGAAATTCTGCTCGAGTTCAAAAGATTAGCCAACTACAGAAAAAACATTAACTGTCAGACACGGGAAAAACTTTGCAACTACAGATTAGGAACTAATTCTTACATGTCAGCTAGTTATTTTGACAATTTTGAAATTAATTAAAGCAGCACTTGATTATTTTCTCAAGTCAGGAACATGTGGCAAACACTGTATTATAATAAATGTATTTATTCTGACATAAAGAGAAGAACAAGAGGAGTGAAATGTGGTAAGCAAGCAAGGCAAAGATAATAAGCCTATCTTACTAAATAAGCTCTTTCTCCTCTAGTAATTTACAGAGACCATTTTTAGACTATGTGCATTTTTCTTCTTCCTTCTATGTCCTAGAACAATAGCTGCCAGTCGCTTCCTGTTTGCTCAGTAGTAAACAAAGCGTAAGCCAAATAAATTTGTTGGCTATAGGCTTTGAAATTTATTATAAACATATCATCATTTGAGTCCTAAGTTATTATTATTTCAAATACAAAATATCCTCAGGGCACAAACAGATTTCAGCTTTGTTAAGAAAAATCCTATTCTCATGCACTCTAATGTGTATTTCTTAACAATCCGTATAGTTTCAGGTAAGTTTAGAATGCTAAATAAATATATTAATAATAATCCTTTTAGATAAAGTACTACCTCCAAAACTATGTAAATATCTAAATTCTCACACCTCTTTCTCTGCTTATCTTCTATATCTCAGGGCTGCTTTGAAAGCTTCTCAAATGTTGTTTTGTATACATAGTCAATAGCATGTGGGAGAAGGGAAGATTCAATTCGCCAAACAAAAAAAAAAATTCTTGTTTATTAAGCTAATACATTCCTTTAGCATCCCATGCCTTTCATCAAATAAGATTAACACACTAGCTAAATGTATTTATTGTACCAACAATAATTTTATATATAAACAAGAATAGAAACATACCCCTTTTACCCCTTTCAGATCTCCCTTCAGCAAACTATCCAATGGAAAAGTGATTATGTTGTTCATATTCTGAATCTGTAACAAGAAAATTACATCAAAACTTTTAATACATTTTAATGCAGAACATACTTTCTGAAATGTGTGAAATGAGACAGAGTTTCACAAAGAAATCTTAGATATT
The DNA here is from genome assembly GCF_000708025.1 of Charadrius vociferus. Taxonomy (NCBI): domain Eukaryota; kingdom Metazoa; phylum Chordata; class Aves; order Charadriiformes; family Charadriidae; genus Charadrius; species Charadrius vociferus. The sequence goes on along the minus strand of NW_009660184.1, from coordinate 1,354,622 downwards.
ATTTTTCTAGCCCTGCTTTATGAAGATTTTATCAGTACAGCCAGCAATCAAAGGTGGAAGCAACATAAGTTAATTAAACTTACTTTGGAAACACTATAACCCCAGCCAGCAGGAAACCTGCAGAATTACCACTGATGATAAATATCTCATCCAACACTTATTGCAAAGTAAGACTGCTAATTTTCACATTGCCTGATTTCACTGTTTAAATTATATGAAAACAATCATACAATTTTGTCAGCACTTACATATTTTAAGTTCATCAGTATACTTCAAATTAATCTTGTTTATTCTCCATTCTCTTCAGACCTATTTCATAAAACATATCTGCTGCTCTCATAATACATGACATCTTACTCAGACAGAAATTATAAAGACAAAAAATGCTGGCCTGTAAAAAAGCCACTATTCAAATATTTTCTATGTATTTTTAAAATGAAACACATCTGCACTGTTTATCTCACAGAAATTTTCAAGTAAGGATTTTATGAGGTCTTCAGCACGCAAGTAATTCAAGAATAAACAAGTACTTCAAGAAGAAAAAAAAATTCGAATGAAGACAACAGTAAAATAACCATGGTTTTAGGTAAGCATCTCTACAATAATACTTTGATGAGGAAAAAGATTGAAGAAAGACAGTAGGAATAATACAGTAAGTAGCATACACAAGGAAAAGAGAGACTTCATGTCCAATCCTCTGTGATTCAGGGAAAATGTTTAAGGTATGTGCCATGATGTCTAGGCATAGAGTTTAAGCTGTAACAATTAAAATGGTTTGCACTGCAGAGTAAAAAACAGAGTATCTTGGAACCACATGATGGAAAAAAAATCAGAGTAACTTTTGCAGCAGTTTTGTGAAGGTTGCCTTTGGATGGGTTTCTTTTTTTGATGTTATTGATTTTTTCAAGAAGCACTGAAATGCATATATGAAGATGGACTTCAAACATTCAAAGTACAGAAATAACTTTGCATCGTGTAGCAACAAATGCTTCTGTTTCTTCAGGAACAATGTCAGGAACATCAAAGTCCTTTTTAGCATAACCCATCCAGAGAAGAAAGGACACTAACAGCAACTTAAAGAAAAAAAATATTTCCAGTTGTGATGCTTCAGACTCTCCAGAATGGAAAAATACAAAACATTACCACCCTATAGTTACTTGGTGGCCTCACTAGAACATACTCAGGGGTCTCTCTCTCCAGTGGTACTCAACAGCTGCTATTAAGACAAACAAAGCCCCCAAACCCCAACCCTTCCTCTTCAAAGATAATACCTTACTGTATTTGCTTGAAATTTTAGCCAACAATCAAAAAGAAAGTGAACATACCTCAATTTAAAATCTTAAACAAATTGTCTCTACATGGGAAGGTTGAAGAAATATAGAAAATCTGGTCTCTAACTCTTACCACAAATCACATTTCCCCTCCTCCACCCTACTTTTCATCTCCCTCAAAAAGCTGCAGGACACAACCACAATCCCTTAGAATCAACGAGTTAAATTTCAACTCTCTGTGTTTGTTTTTAAAATAATTCCTATAAAACCTGAATGAGTTACATATACACATGCTTAGCTGGCAGTGCTGGAAACCATCCATCTCCTAAGTTCTCAGTAGTACTACAACATCTGCATATCACCGTAACCATGCTCAAAGTTAATAAAATTATACATTGTAGGTACAGGAGATAAGTGAAATTGTTTAAGTCACATAAAACTTAGGTAAAAAAATAAAAACTTCCAGAAAAAGACAGATGGAACACGCACACCTAGGGGCATGCACATCCAGAACGGCTATCTAGGTAGAGAAGCAGAAGAGGCCTCATCTAAGATCCCATCCTTTGCAAAGTTTTCTACTTTGTTATTCTACTTTCTTAGTATGATGCAGTCAAAAGTCTAACCTAAAGATCAATACTTTCATAGCCTCCATTTAATTATTCTTCAAATCCAGATAATTTGGCACAAAGCAAGAGTAAAGAATTTCTCAACAGCAGACTCAAGATAACTAGTTTTTCCTTAAGTCAGAAAAGAAAAAAATCATAAAACCATAAAATGGTTTAGGTTGGAAGGGACCTTGAAGATCATCTTGTTCCAACTCCCCTGCCATAGGTAGGGACACCATCTACTAGACCAGGTAAAAATGTCAGACCCTCACATATTAACCCAGACATATTAATATAAACATCTAGCAGCCTCCAAAACAGTTCTGGATGTTTCCCACAATTTCAAGTCATGGGGCCTGAAAGTACAAAGTGACTTTCAGAAAAGAATAGGATAAAGAAACCAATATTCTTTTAAAAAGTTTGGAGAACGTTTGCCTACTCAAATCAATTCCTTCTGTGTGCCATCACTTGTGTATTACTACCAGTCTATTGTATTCCCTGTGCTCCTATTTCACTTGCAACAAATGTAAACATACATAATACATGAACTTGTCATTATTAACCTAGTTAGATGAATCATACTTGCTCATATTTATAAATCAGTAAGCGGGATACAGAAGAAAGATCTTACATGTTTTTCCCTTTTTTCTTGGGAAGCTTAAGCTGAACTATCTAAAAATACAGACCCATTTTTGGCATGAGGAGAAGCATTAATATACTGCTGCTCCTACTCTGTGTGTATACAAGGAGTTAAAATGTATATAACTGCCTCTGCATTTTGACTATTTTATGTGTTAAAATATTCTTTAAAAAGATACATGCACAAAGGTACAGGAAAGCTTCACAGAAATTAGAATCATCCTGTGTCAGAGGAACATCAGCAAGTTTCATGTGTTTTTAAAAAAGGAAAGAAAAAAAAACACGTTAGTTGACCTGGTTTCCACTTTCAACACTGCTGCTTTGGCAGACTCGCAGTTTTCCTCTGACAGCTTCCAACAAGATAAGATGACAGAGACAGGGTAATAAATTAGAACTTCCTAGGTTGGAGAAGGCTCAGAGGAGGAGAAGAAGAAATGGCAGGAGGGAGAACATAAAAATAAACAAACATAGCTGCCAGAAGCATGGTAGAGGCAGCATGAAAGCCAACATTTGTGAGGGGAAAGAAGATTTTCAAGTAGTTTAAGAGCCTATGGCTAAACACTGAAGTTTTTCATTTGCCAGCCCTCCCGTTTATTTTAATGAGTCTTTTTCAGAAGAGCTTGAGATAGTGGTGTCTACAGTATTTCAATAGGTTTTGTTGTTTCCTAAATCCAAGCAAAAAAAGTTAAAAACTTTTCTTAAACATGCAGATAAGCAGAGTGGACCTTAATACATTTTTAACTGAAACTAAAATTCAGGCAGTTGAAAAGTGTATGATATGACTCCTATTGCCGTTACTAAACAGTAGATGTAGTCCATGTAGCTGGTTATGGGCTTCTCAACCACCAATGAACTTGGGTGTGCACAACTGATGGTAGTACTGCCTGCTGATAAATCATTGCTTAAGTTATTTTCTTTTTTTTTTTTTTTTTTTACTGCAAGCACTATTGGATTGAATACTTTTCCAAAAGTTTTCCCAGTAGTGTGAGCTTTAGTAGGACAATGTCAATGAACACAGCAGGGAGTAAATGGAAATCAGAACATCTGCTATAGACGAGACAGTTTGTTTGTCTGAACTTTAAGTTTTTTAGCATCTAACCCTAAGACTTCAGAAAATCATGTAACACAGACTTGTAGTGCAAACTTTCATCTTTGCACCATGCCTCCTCCCCACACAGGACACAACGCTGCTTTTCCTCTGTCCTCACCCCCTGCCCCACCTGCAGTGCAGTGGTGTGTCCCACAGCACAAACTGCATCCCACCAGGCTGGTGGCTGAGGTGGAACATCGCCCACCACCCGTGTGTGCTGTAGGAAAAGTGACTCCAGTGAAGCAGCAGCTGAACACCACTAAGTGCCCATATGGAGCTGCCACCTCAGCTGCCTAGAAAAATACCTTCACACAAGATACTGAGTGTTGCCGCCATGTACTACTTGGGAACAGCCCCAATACCACCACTGATACACAAACTACAGGCTGGCAATTTCACTATTAGGAAATGCAAATGCAAAATGTCAGGAAATACATTTTTAAAGGCATTCTTAAAAGCATAAGGTAAAGAATTTTAAAAGCAAAGGAGACTTGAGGTTATTCCAGCCCATCTTCCTTGCCAACGGAGGAAATTTCCCAAATTGCACATTTTCTAACCTAGGTTAAAACACCTAAGTGGTAGGCTTCCACCACTTTCTCTGGGACACTTCATCTAATATTTTCACAGTGAGACCCCATTTATATGCAATTTATTATTTTCCTCTTCCACAATCACAGTTATCTGTGAGGCAAACTATACCTTTCCAATTCTTCTAAGCTTTTTTCATAAATCAACCTCTTCAAGCCCTGATCATTTTTTCTTACTGTCCTCTGAATTTCTTCCAGTTGGATCAATATCTTTTTGGCAAAGAAGTAACGATAAGATTCCAGGTGAAGCCAAACCCATGCCACGAAGGAGTAATTGTTACATCTTGGTTTATATCTTTACAAGCGTAAATCAGTACTTATTTTTCTCCTCTCAGCATTAAGCCAATCTTTCCTCAAGTGTACCAGTGAAAAGCAGAAACAACACAACTTAAATCGTTAAGCTTCATCCATAATACTCCAACCTCAAATATGTCTATCTGTAGCTTTTTCTAGGCACTTAACTAAGGTGAGTCCTTCTAAAGTAAATATGCTTGTGAATGTTCAGGCACTAAACATCATTTTTAAAACCTTAGTCTGACCTATTATGCCAGAAAGAAAATTCTGGGCATAAATTTCTTAAGTTCATTATAGAATACAGACTAGATACTTCCTTCAATTTTGTTATTTGTTACCTTCTACACATAAGCAAATGTCCTTTCTTCTTACATTTAAAAAATGAAGTAAAACAGAAGCATATGGTCAGAAAAATATTATTGTTGTTCTTCCATTTTTCCTGGCTAAAAATCCAAGGATTATTAACAGAAAAGCCTCTCACATGGAATCTCTTTCTCCCAGCTACCTTCCACAAAGTGGAAATATCAGATTCCAGTCCTCTCAATCCAGCACGTTTGATTAGCTTTGAATTTAAATAAATGAAAAAGAAAGGACAAGAGTATAAAGAAAAACAACAGAAACAGAAAAAGAAATTTGTTAAATAGATACTTCATCTCAAATGCCTTTTCAAGGAATGCTGACAAAGATGGCAGGCAACTACAGATTTATTTCTTCTTGGTGAAGAAATCTAATAGGATTTAACGGAAAAAATATTTTAAGTGCAAACACATTGCAATGGGCCTTTCCTTCTCCTAACATTTTTTCATATTAAGACTCACACCTTTATCAATTGGCACTAAATTTATTAGGAAGACAGAGTAATTAACACTATAAGCAAGTGCCATACAGACCTAACCTACCTGGGAACTGTGGGTGCTACCATTCCACCAGGAATTAGCACCAAGGTTACCATCAAGAAGCAATACTGTACATGCCACAAAAGGTACTGTATTACCTATGAAAATGCCTCTAGTATTTTCTGATAGTTCACGACTACCAAAAAGGACATACGAATCACTTGGTCTTCTTAAAAACATTTCTAATCCAGAAGAAGTTCAAGAAAAATTTGTAGCTTGATAATTGAGCTATGGCAAGAGAAAAAAAAATGCTCAGTATATCATAAACTGATCCAAACAATGTGTTAGAAAGGCTAAAATGAGTAGTTACAAGGACCTGATATGCAGTAAATGTCATTTCACTTCTTTTCTTAAAGATATATTTTATAGATCACTTCAAATGTGAAGAACCAAGGTTTTTCAAAGGGTTTTTAGAGTTTTAAGCACTATTTAAAAGTACACACATAAAAGAAACATAGCAAAACACATATAAAACCCCAAGACCTGAACTTTAACTTGAATAGTTTACAGTTGAATAATTGGATTCCAAGAAAAAAACCCTTCAGATGTTAATGAAATATTTTAAAACACTGATGCCTTGATAAGTCCACAAAAACATCAGTGTCTTTTGGGAAAGATTTAAAAACAATAGAGAAAACAAGAACCTAAAATCCTTGTTAATGCAGAAGAACTTTACAACAGCTTTCCTTTAGGTTATTAAAGACAAGTTTAAGGAAAACCTTTTTGCAGAAGCACTTTAGAGCTACAGCTCTAAATGCCACCCAGGCCAGAGCTGACAGAACACATCAGCTTCTTGAAACAATAGCAAAATATACGACAAAGCAAAACTTGACAGTAGCCCTAAAGCTTTGCCAGTGTTAATAGCTCTGGCATCTGCTCCAGTCTGAACACATCCTCTCACCACCTTGCACATTCCCCACTCATTTCAGCTAACATCTTCTGTGGAAACTGTGCCCTATGAAACTCCAGGGAAAGGTCTATTTAAAAAGGTATCTTTCAGAATGTTTTTTTAACAGCAGCAGGTTGTATGGCCCTGGCTACATTTTTGATGAAACTATTCATCAAAATACTAGGAGGAACGACTGAGGGAACTGGGGTTGTTTAGCCTGGAGAAGAGGAGGCTGAGGGGAGACCTTATCGCTCTGTATAACTATCTGAAAGGAGGTTGTAGAGAGGTGGGGGCTGACCTCTTCTCCCAAGTGACAAGTGATAGTATGAGAGAAAATGGGTTCAAGTTATGCCAGACAAGGTTTAGGCTGGATATTAGGAATTTTTTTTTCACTGAAAGGGTTATTAAACATTGGAATAGGCTGCCCAGGGAGGTGGTGGATTCGCCATCCCTGGAGGTGCTTAAAAAAAAGGGTAGATGTGGTACTTGAGGACATGGTTTAGAAGTGGTTTTGTCAGGGTAGGTTAATGGTTGGACTTGATGATCTTAAAGGACCTTTCCAACCTCAGCAATTCTATGATTTACAACCAAAATATGTTTGGTGCTACAAGGAAACACCAGAGCAGAAGGATGTTTTTACTGCCAACGTGCTTAAACCGTTCAGTTGGATACTTCACCAGACTGTGAGAATGCACAGGGCTTGTTTCATACATGACTATGGCTATAAAAAAACCTTACAGAGACCTGTCCTTCACCAGACAGTACTAAAGAAGAGAGCAGGTGCCTATGCTCTTGCAATGTAAATAAAACCCCCAAAATTACATTCATACCCATGCAAAAGTATTTGCTTTAAAAATAGAGAAAAGTCAACACCACAAACTGAGAAAAACTAAAGACTTAGCTACTGTCTCATGACATATCTTCTTATACATATAAACTGAAGCAAAATACATAGTTGCTAGTGATAAAGCAGTACACAGCAAAGAGATTTGGAAATATTCCTTGGACAAGACACACAAACCACTTACATGGAAAAGAAAACATAATAAAAACATGCATCCCACTTCCTATAGATATTTATTTTGGTTTTATTTTCCTTTCCAGTTTGTGGAAGAAAAGTTATTCTTGCCAGAAATATTTTGCAAAGATAGTAATTACTGGTTTTAAGAGAATGAATAGTTATGATTTTTGGTAAAATAGCAACATTTTTTAGCTTTTAAGTCTTCTTGAAATACAATACATTGAAAGGTTTTTCTGGGGAGGGGGTGCAGCTTCTAGTAGATTGCTTTTTAAAACCACCTAAATGTCACATTTCCCAGATCCATTTGCCTAATGAAGTCACCATATTGCAATTAATATATGGTAGAGAAGGGTTTTTTTTAGTCAACAGAAGGCATCAATTCGAAGACCCATTCTATTTCCCCTTCCATATGAGCAGTCTGCCTCTGTATGGGAGAGTCAGGATAACTGACTGACTCGCACTCAATAAGGATGCCTCTTCTGATACGTAATCTCAGATAATATTTGTACATCCAGAGATATTCAAATCAATATGACCAATATGAAATACATTTCACTGTTGATAAATACATTTGGGGCTAGATGTTCTCTCATCAATATCACGACAGGGTAAACAGAGAGGATACTAGCAGGGAGTGAATGAGACTGCCCTAAATTCCATCAGCTGGAAACATTCCCCGAAGAACCTATTATGACCAGCTGGCTGCAAACTACAGACATTTGGTCTAGACTCACAAAAGCATTTGATGTGTCTCCATTCCATTGATTTCAGCAGGCACACTTTTAAACGTTTGTAGGAATCTGGGTCATTTTCCCTTCCTAGGCCCTGGTTTAAGAGTTTTGTGGCTTCAAGTAAATTCGGGACTTACTCTGACATGGGAAAGCTCCAGCTAGTAGAATGTAGTCAGAATCTGCTTTTTGCGCCCTCTGATTAATGTGAAATTGAGGCTGAAAATTCTCCATTCATGATTAAAACTCCCATTCTTCCATTTGGCTCCATCCCATTTGGCTCACTGAAGAGTGCTTTTAAGCCTTACTGGCTTCAGTTGCAGGACTAGTCCCCAGTGGACACTATTGTCATTATAGCATTATGTTTGATTTTGTTTTCCCGACTCTCTACCCTGAGAAGCAAGAGACTGTCTCTTCCAGGGACACTAAAATCTCCCTTTATAAATACAAACGGAAAGTGTGAAAAAGTAAAGTAAAAGCAACATGAATATGGAGTAAACCAAGTCGGGTTTTGCTGGTTTTACAATGTTAAAGCAAATTGATACGTGTTTTATAATGCATGTTATAACTACTTTATTGTGGTAAGCTTTTAGAGATGAAAATTGTTGGAAGAGGGTTTTTTGTTGGGTTTGTTTGGGTTTTGTGGTGTTTTGGGTTTTTTTGTTTTGGTTTTGGGGTTTTTTTGAGTTTTGAGTTTTGCAAGGGGAAAGGCCAGGGCATGAGACATTTTCCTAAGCCAAGAATTTTTTTAAACACAGTGGTTGCTAAAACACAAATTGTCTTCAATGTGAAGAGATGTTATAATTCAGAAATACAGCCTTTGTAATGGCCTTAAAATTTCAACATGTTTTTCTTAAGTAATTCTTACCAAATTTTTGAAGAGTGCAGTTAATTCCTTTGTAAACACAGAAAATTTTAAAAACGCTGTTCCCAAATCTGGGTCATCCCTGCAAACACAGTTGCCTCCAAATTTCTCCAGTGCTTGTGTATACTGTTCTTCATTTTCCACATGAGCTTCAAAAAGAGAAAACCGTGAAAATATCAGCAGTAGATAAAGGTTACTGAAATTACAATAAATAAACATTTTTTATAAGATTTCTTGCTAAAAATGTTTACTTGCAACAATAAACATTTATTATTTATATTTTAACACTGATATGCCAGAAGTATGACATATCTCACTAACTCTGGTTTATGTGTATCTATTCACATGCTGTACAAATGATGTGTCATCAAGACAAGACAATCATCTGACACATACCCACTCTAGAGAGACCCACAGTATTTCTACACCGTACCAGAGACCACATAACAATTCCCAACTCCTATAGTGAACTTTTAGAGTCTTTTATTAACACACACTAATTTTAACTGGGTGCTGTTATGTTTAATTGTGTGCTGAACAAAGAAACAGAGGAGATCAAGCGTGTTGGCAAACTCCTGGATCTCTACAATAAAAGGCAAGAAATCACATAAGACACTCAGGTGATCTTAGGAAAGAAGCGAGACTACATTACAGATGAGGACAAAACCTGTATCTATGTTAGCTCTCCAATTCAGAGCAGCAGTGGGGATCCGCAGCAAATCCTAGCATCCTGCATTTACCACAGGCCAGCTCAGTTCTCAAAGCAATTTTGGTTCACAACAACTAGATTTTTTTCTGAGACAATGAAACCAGCAGCTCTGCCCCAGAAGTGGTCCAGTGCTTAATGGAGACAGCAAGTTCTGAATCTGTGTGGGCTGCACCAATGCAAGTCATCCAGCACACGCCTAGTGCTTCTGCCCTTCAGAAAGCTTTGAGCTGCACATGTTGAGGGGTTATTCAGCCCAGAGAATGAGATGAAATCTAGGCCTAAGGCAAGTTCCCCTGATTCAAATACATAGGAAACCTGAGGGGCCTCAGTCTTAACTACTCTGACCTACTGATTAACTCCTAGGACACCAGACTACTTGCTCGTGTAGACAAGCATAAAAAGTCCCTGTCAATTTGATGTGTGGAATAAAATATAAAGTCTTTTTGAACCCAAGCTTAGTGACCATATCAAGCTTAAGCACATGGACAAAGCACACCAAGTCGGTATTTCAGAAAGTTAATGTTGCCTATTTCTTATTCTAGCTTTGGCCAATTTCTAACCCTTCAAAGGAAGCCAGGAAAAAACCCCACACCCTAGAATACAAATTATGCATTAATAAGAACAAAGACCCTTTCTTGGTCATTACTTGAGACCAACATATACCCTGAAGATTATTTAGAGAGGATTAATCTGTTCAAACACGCAATGATCCAGCTTCATTTCAAGCTCATTTGTATACATCAACACATTTAATATCCAAAGGATTCTTGATGCAATGTCCTTTCTCCAAATTTCTATGAATTAGTTATACAACCTGTTCAATAAACCTAGCATGCTCCAACTTAAAAACAAACCTGTCTGTTCACATTCCGATTTGGACAGCCATTCAAGAACTTTATTTCTCAAGTAGCTACAAATTTTCTTTAATTTCCAATATATGAAACTAAAACCCTGCAGAGTATAATACCATGTAATTGAACACTGTCATAATGTACATGCAGAATTACATTACACAAACAGCATTAATTCTACAAGTTTCTACCCTAAGCACTTGAATTTGCATCCTGTAAAAGAATGTTTGCATGTAGCCGTTCAGTTTAAAAACTAAGTCCTAGCACTGAACTGTACTTCTTTTTCCTCAGCATCAACAGCAGGGGCTGAGCACTCACTAAACGTTTTGCTACTTGAGCTGTAGGATGAAGTAAGGGTGTTCAACTAACACTGTTGTGTGACGTACACACACGTGAAGAAGCTTTGAACAAACCGGCAGACAGCAAAAGCCAGGATGTGGCAGGTCGCAACTCCTCTAGCTCACACAGCTACCCATTAAGTTGAGTTATTTCCTTGTTACTTTCTGCATTCTTACTGCTTCCTGTATCCAGCTTAGCGTATTTGAACCCAGGGGAGGGTGGAAGGTCAGGGCACAATTCATACAGCAAAAAGAGAAGGCTGCCACTGCATGAAAACAAGGTGAAAAGATTCCTACCATTAATTGTTGTAGTTAGATGTTCAATCAGCAGCTGAATCATGCTGACTTTTTGCCTTAGGAAACAGAGCTTTCTGTTCCATACAGCATCCCCAAGAGTTTTCTATTCCCCAGCATCCTAGGGACGGTTCTTCTGGATCTATGTATCAGATTAAACAAAGCCAACAAACCAGCAGCTCAACAGCAGTTCTGAGACATTCCTCAGAATGTTGGTAGTTACTGCAGCAATACTATCAGCTGAGCTGGTACTCCACAAGTGCTTCTGAAGAAAAAAATTATATTTTTTCACGGAACCCTCCAAAATACTGTTCCTGCCCTATGGTTTCTTCCTGATAGATTTTAAAAGTTTCTCAACAAACAAAAGGTTTGGAATCTACCAAAAAAAAAAAAAACACCCAGAAATCTGAGCCAGGTTTTTTTGAGGTTTTAAAGGCTTTTTTTAAGTAAGAAACTAAATTATGTACAAATTGGAGTTACTATCTAATCCTCCATAATGGTTTCTAAATTCACACATTACAAAAGAAAGCAAAGCCATGTATACTTACTACTCAGGGAACCAATATTAAAAATCAAGTAACTGAGTTCTTATGAGTGCAGGGCCACAGATTTGTTTTCCCAAAAGAAACCCCAAGGGCTGGCAAGTGGTTGGGTTAGTGATATTTCTGCTGGTTGAAGCGAAATCCCCCCCAAACCTTTACTGTAAAGATTCACCAGCATGCATTTAAAAACTAGGGAAGGTATTGATTTTATGCAAGAACTGTAGTGGTTTGCTACAATGCTCTAACAAGTACACTGCTTATGAGGCATAGTCAAGCACTGAAAATTAAAAAAAAAAAAACAAACCAAAAAAAAACCCAACAAACACCCACCCAACAGAAAAGACAGAAGAAAGGGTGCCAAATATGTAAATATGTAACAGATGACACAGCTCCAGATGAATCTTAAACTGGACCTTCCACAATGCAAAGATAATAGCTTCGTTACATGAGGCAAGAAGGAACTTTCTTTCAATTAGCTGATAAGAATTACACCACACCACCAGTTCTTGTTATAACCTTGTATCTGAACATCAACATGCCCACAAGTTGTGTCAGATATTGGTGGCTCTCCAAGGTCACCAGGCCTATCTATTTTGCATATAATACAGGTTTTGTTAGCTCTAATTGCTATGAACTGCAAAGCGAGAACAAAAGACAAAAAACGCTGTTTCTTATCCACAAAAACAAATGCTGTTTCTTCTTCACAAAATGCTGCTGATCCACAAAAACAAAAGCTTCAGTTATTTTTTCAAAGAAGATAAACACACAAAACTCCACAAGATTGGCACACACATAGAAATGCACACAGCAACAGTTCTTTGTATTTTTATCAGCATTGTAAGAGAAATATCTGACTTTGCACATCACGACAATAAAAAATTGCAGCTCATCAGCTCTCTCTTGTCATGAAGTTCTCAACATACATAACTGGAAGCCACCAGGAAGGGTGAGGTTTCACAAAGCAGTAGAGCCGATATAGCTTCTTACTGCTGGCAAAGAGAGCAATTTCACCCCTCCCACGCCCTCAGCTCTCAATGATACATATGCTTTACCATTTCAGGTGCTCATCTAATCTCAGTTAAGTTGATTTCACTGCATATGCAGCTTTATATGAGCTAAAAATCTCATCTAGGGATCTGCCAAGCACCAGGGGTGGCAGAAGGAGCAGGTAGCCCAAACCTGGTGGAAAGAGAAGAGCACAGCTTCCCCACTTGGTAGCAGTATGCCAGCTAAATATGTTCAGCTACCTCACAAAACTTCATCCTTACTGAGCTCATGATCAAGCAGCTAGTTCAAGACCACTATTTAAAATGCACATTTTTCTCTTCTCAAGAGTTACCCACATAACTCTTCCTGATTCAATAAGACAACTGACTGCTTAAATCCTCCAATTTCACCAATATAAACTACCAGGAATTATTATGTACTTACCCAGACCAGATATGTTTATAGCTTTGACAGATTTCTTCATTTTATAGAGAACAGTTCGGTCAACATCCAGAGCCTAAAACGAGAAAAATTAAATGTGAAATACTGAATTGTCCTCTGGTAATCCTGTGCCCTGGAAATGTTCTGTAATTATAACACCATTATGTTAGTTAACTTTATTTCTGTAATTAATAAATTACTTGTCAGTTGCTTCCACCCCCATCCATACAACCTATTCTGTCCCCTCGTCCACCAAAACACACTTTCCCTCTTTTGATGGTGAACAGCATCATGCATACCCAGCACCATCTAAAATGAAACTATTTACACAGTGTTTTCTTCCTATGTTAAATTATTAGAGGTTAAAACAGTTTCAACCCATCGTACGTTCTGACACTGCTGAAGAAACAAGCAATATCACTTCCCCAGGCAGAATATTAAAAATGGAATTTAATTTCAGTTTTCCTGGATAATTTAGTTAATTAATTGCACTCCCAACCATATGAACTTTCTCACTGCTATGCTGAACAAAATAAATTGCATATCTCTTAAATATCTTTCACACATTTTATCACTTGGCAAAGCTTTCACCAAAACAACGTAAAAGTCAAGTTTAAATCCTCTCCAGAATTCTCAAGCACTTATAACCAATTTGTTTCAAAGAAAGAAGTGGAAGTAGGCAACACTTTTGCTTACTGAAGTAAAATATGGGCAGACCCAAAAATGTACCATTGTTCCAGAATGGAGAAGCAGAATTACGGTTATACAAATGATTAGTAAAAACCAAAACACAAACCTTGGTGAAACTCCAAGAAAATTTAAGTATGAGTTCCAGAGACAGTGATGTCTTTAGACCCCACTGAAGAATGATACCAAACACTACAAATTATATTACACCAAGAGCTGCTTAGCATGATACATGCTAAAAAAAACTAAACAAAAAGCACCAAATTCAGTCCAGTTTTCATTCAAAAGATTTCAGTGAATCACAGAAGCTACACATCTGACCTACCACTGTTTTGCTGTTAATAATTTGTGTAAGACAAATGATGCAGAAAAGTCAGTCCCTAGGACCCTATCCAATTATTTTAACATACTGAATGCAAAAAGAAATATTATGCCTCATATTTATGGGAGTATTCTTAAACTGAATCCATTCAGACCACAAATAGCTGGGCAAAATCTTTGCAGCATTCCATGGAAACCAACAGATTTAGATGTTGCCTTAACATTAACATTATAGCGTCATGGTACTGCTATATCCAGTGGAAGTTTTATCTCCAGCATCTTTATAGTTCACATCTGAAACATATTAGCAGGAAAAGTGCAGAGGCCTTTTCACCTGGAATTCTGAAGTACAGAGGAAGGTAAAAAAAAAACCAAACCCTTAGAAAGCCCATAAAAGTCACACCCTCTATTCACCCTCTTCAGCAATTTGAATTGCATCCACTATAACAAACCTGTATACAGTACAATCTCAAAGGTTAGATTAGTCACCTGTCTGGATGGGAGTACACGAAGTAAACTCCCTCATTGTGTATTCAGTGATTTCTAAAAATAACTTTAGAAAAACACCATCCGATCAGCTGACTACAGAGGAATGATAATTTCATCGACGACTGCATCAAAGGGCAATTACCCTCTTAGAGACAAAGCGAAAGGAATGTCTCCAACTACAAGCATTACAAATAACAGTCCAAAGAGAAGGCTGACAGCCAGAGACTTAAAAGTTACAGATTCAGTTCCCAGCTAAGTCTCAGATTTGTGTGTGCAGTTGATAAATTATTTAATCTCTGCACCTTAGTTTGGGGGAGGGGTAGAAGAAAAAAAACCACCAGTACTTAAAAAACAGAGGTGTTGGAAGGATAAATGCATTGGATGAATTATGAACCACTTGTCCTACTGTGGTCTGGGATCTAGATAGACCTATGGATTCATGAAAATCTTCTGGCCCATGACTGCCTCAGTCAGAAAGTTTTTCCCTTACTGACTCTTCGTAAAGGAAAAACTTCAGGTCCTCTTTCTCAACTGAAGTCATCATTTCAGTCTGCAACTTCTCTCAGGCAAGTCCCGCTTTCACTTGGATTAGGCAGTAGAAGAGCAAACCCATAAGGCACAGCATAGCCAGGGTCCAACAGAAATGATAGCTAATGGCCCTACCACACCAGTGATGACAATTCAAGAATCTAGCTATCTCAGCCAGCTAGTCCACATAAAAATTCAAAACAAAATAAAAAACAACCCACAAACACAGACAGTACTGAGGGCAACAGAACAAGCAAATGCTAAAGCCCTAATGTGGTGAAAATGCACAGGACTGTCAGGTCAGGCTTCCTTAGGTCCTCCCTTCTTCCCCTGCCTGCCTTTTCAGCTATGCCAGTGCAAGCGCTTGCGGGTACATGTCGTAAACCACTGAAGTGATCCGTGTTTAAAATGATGCGGGGGGGGGCAGTTATTTTTCAGTTGGGTAAACTTTCCAACTCACTATCAGGCAGCCCCCTGATAGAACACAACCAAATGGAAAAGACAATGGGAAAAACAGGA